>NC_031976.2:34965218-35265218 GCF_001858045.2 Oreochromis niloticus
TCATAGTGACTACAAGGTGCCCAAGTCATGAAAAGTTCATGATCCCCTCCACTGCTGTACTTGAATTTGAGTTGGCATGAGATGTTTGTCCTAATATGCCCCTTTTTATTGTCAAACATGGCACTGTGCATATCAGCCAAACATCTCTGTTTGGTTGCCCCTATCCAAAGAACATTGTTCCAGAAGTCTGCTGATTTGTTCAGGACCTCTGCAAATCTAAGCTGTGCTGCCACATACTCTGAAGATGGTTTCCCCTTGCAACCCTTGCAAACAAGCCAGACCTGTTCAGTCTCTTTTAAATGTACTATCACAACATTTAATATTAAGCATGCTAACTGAGGCCAGCAGAGTCTTGATGAAGCTACTGGTTTCTGTAAGCATTGCACAGTTAGTTTAACCTTGGGGTGAATTTGCTGGGACGTCCACTCCTGGAAAGATTTGCATCTGTCTTCGATGTGAAGATTCTTTCTCATAGTTGAATGATGGACTTTAAATTGACCTTATAACCCTTCCCAGGTTGATGGGCAATGCTAATATCTTTCCCGTTTGACATAGCATTAAGGCACAGTTGAGTTTTGGCAGTTTGCTTCAGAAATGGATCTGTCACAATTTGCACTTTCATAGAGTTACTCATACTTGCTGATGACTAAGTTATCAGGTACATTTGATTAGTAACCCCTGAATGTTATTTACACCCTGTGGAAACAGTATTACACCACAGCCACTACCTGCTGCCTCTAACGCAGGTTTAGTAGCTGCTCTGTCAATTTGAGAAATTAGTCTTAGCACTTTTTGTATCTTTTACAGATATTTTGCCACTGTTTTCATGCTTTGCTGTGGTTTATTTTTCCTTTTTGACATGGCCGGGGTTCATGAAAGAGTGCAAATGAGTCAATGATGAACTGGATAGAGCAGTCTAAATGTGGGGTTGATCTCCCTGCCCCTCTCTTTTTCCACTCCCCGGGCTGTTTGAGCAGAGTGTTCGGATCAGGGCCGGCTCTCGGGCCCTAATGGAGGCAACTCATTTCAAGAGGGCTTGTATCTTTGATGCCGAGCTGGTTAACAATGCATCCTTTCTTTCACTGAGTTAGAACTCGCCAGCAGGGTTCCAGAGAGGGGGGAAAATGTAAACTGGGGATTAGCTGGACTAATGGCCCAAACTTGTCGTTGATGTTAATTAGCGTTAATTAGGACTCCCTTCATTTAGCAGGTGGGACTGAAAGTCCGGGGCAAGCTTCTGGTGTTTTTGCAAATGTCCTGGCACATGTTTATGCACGTATGGTCAAATCCTCGTACACACATTTTCACACTTGCACACAAGCCAGAGCCCCTTCTTGTTAATTTCAGCATCCCGTCAGCGCTAGCACTTGTACACTGACGGCTTTCTTCTGTTTTTTCTTTCCTAGTTGTCAGAGGCCATTTGCTTTCGGCACAATGACTCCCTTTTTCTGGGTTTGATCTTCACAGCTATTCAACCTCCTCTTTTCTAGTGGTCAAGATAAGACTCCACCATTTCATCTCTACTCTTTGCACAGCCTTAAATCTTACCATATCCCCTCCCCCTTCTGTATGTTTGTGTGCCCAGTGATCCAAGAGAAAGACAGTGGTTGGATTTGGAATCTTTTCTGCTTCCAAAGTCCTGCTACTGACACATAAATGACCACTTTGTTTGGTCAGTTAATCCTTTATTGTTCCGGAGGCCCTTTGGAGCCATTGAGCTTGCTGGTAGTGGACCTTTGTGCATCATATGCATGTGCAAACACACCTACATACATTCAGGATATGGGTGACCCTTTCACATGCACACAAACACAGAGAGGGCATGTCCTAAACTCTACCTGAGGGGTGTTTTTACTTTGACATGCACGGCCACCCCTTCTAACGGGCTCACTCTCGGGCTTGATGTCCCAGCAGGATTTCATGGTGTGAAATGGGGGGCCCAAAGTTTGCCGCTGGTGGGAGTTCAGAGAGAAGAAGGGGGAAATGTTTCTCTCTGGCCAACACCTGGTATCACTTTATTAACCCTTGGCTGTCTTGACCCCTATGAGCCAAGAAACTGCAGGGCCAAAGGGGGCCACAAGGGAGTAAGAGGCAGGGGGTGGAAGAGGAGAAGGGGTGCAAGGGGTGTATGGACGTCACTGCACAGCCTTTGAAGGCAGAAGCGATGCCCCTGCATTGGAGGCATGGCGATGACTTTACCAGTACTGTGACCCCCCTTGACCCTGACACCCCCCCCTGTGTACACCCCAAACCCCACCCCCTCTGATTGCAGCTGCTGGATCCCATTGGACTGCCATAGACTGCCGTGGCAGCGGGAAGAAGAGAAGGAGAGATGGAAGGAAAGAAGGGAGTGGAGAGATAGACGGGGAACAGCAAGATGGGCCTATGCAAAAGGTCAACTGTTGGTCAGAGGTTTTTATTGGGAATGCAAGAGGGAGGGAGTGGGAGAATGTGTTAAAGACCACCGTCTGAGATTTTAACAACAGGGAGGGGAATTTGGCCTTTTTCCACCCCTACACACGTTTAGCTGTTAGATGATGGCCTCTGAGTAGATCTGTGTGCAAGTGGCCTAATGGTTAAGTACGCAGAAGTTGGGTCACCCTGGACACTGCTGGGTCACTTTCAACGTTCAATTTTTAGGATATCCTGCATCTTGACTGGTACTGTACAGCAGCCAGACAGAAAACTTCAGTACCAGCACAGAGGATGTCCTTACACCACTTCCATTGCTTATTACGAGTTATCCAGATCTCCTTGGTCAAGTAATTATAAAGGGTCAAGTGGGCCGGTGGAAATTCCATCAAAGAGACGTCATACTGGAGGATTTAAACGTATCCAATCAAAAGTTATGATCAGTCCGAGCTGAGACAGAAAACCCTAAATGAGCCCCTGATTAGTTACTGGCAGAGTCAACAGGGAGTGATGATCCACAAATAGAACCTGTAGGAACAAGTTAGCTCCTCTGACCTTTCACAAAAGTGCAATCAAGAAGCATGCTAACTTGCTGTTTGTCTTACCTGTATTCTAACCAGCTGCTGCACATTTATAAGCAAAAATACATTTTGAATTTTTAAACTTGTAACTTAGAGGCAAATTATTTTCTCTGAACATTTCATAGATTTCAAGGTGATCAAGTTACTTCATTTCCCAAAGAAACAAAACACAATCTTCCCTCTGCTCAGGAATATTTTTTTACTTGTTTGACTGGCATCATTTTCAGAATAATGTGTACTAATGTAGAATTTTAACCTTTCAGAATTTCAGAATGGGTATACTTTTACTTTATACTTGTACTTTTAGTAACTGGACAGCTTATGTTGTGAGCCATTTATTGTACAGTATGGAAACACTTAAGGCCTGTTTGGATATTAAGCAGCTTGTTTCTTACTCATTTCTTAGTAGTTAGAGTTTTTCTCAACGGCTTTGGGCAACTTCTAGAATTCCATCTCATCATTATCATGTAGTAAAACACTGTAGACAGTCTGCTGTGAATTCCTGTGTCAGTGAATAGGTAATTGCCAGTAAAATCCCAAGTTTTGACATTGCATAAAGAATGGTGGTCAAAATGTTTAGATATTCTGTCACAACTGCCTCTGCTTACATGATCGCTTACATCTTTGTATGCATTGTGAGGGGGGAGATATTTTTCCTCCAGTGGTCATGCAGTGCAGTAAACTACAGTAAACAGAAAAAATCCTGGAAATTTGCAAAGTGTTACACAAAACAAAGCAAAAGAAAAATGTATATATGAGCAAACAAAGCATTGGCGCTATTACAGTAACAACAACAGTGCTAGGAATCACTGGACTTCCTGCCGTTCTTCCACTTTTGGACACAGATTCTCATCCCCCTTCAAGTTAACCTGTAAGCAGCTGCACTCTTCTACATCTTCCTATATCTTTCTCTATGCTACACATGCTTACAACTCTTCTTCCATTGGTAGGTGTTTCTGGCCTTAAAATGTTTATTTGAACAGGGTCTCAGTGACAACCATATCTCAGTTTTGTATTTGTTTAACAACTTCTTATATTAAATTGTAACCTACACATTTATAGTCCACAAGTTTAACCCTTTCTTGGGTGAGGAACCATTTTTGGTCACTTCACTGACCTTGATTTGCAGCAGAAATATAATTCAATAATACTTGAAATTTTGAATTTCTATTCACTCAGTAAGTGCCCTATAAACGGTTAAACCTGTTATACATCATCTTATTATACCTTGTTCTTGCCTCTGAATTCATACTGGCTCTCCAAAAACCTCTGAATGCTGTAAGGCAGTATCTTTTTCACTTTATTTGTAGAGTGGTGAGTCATAAGTCATGACATTGTATTCTTCTAAACAGGTCTGAAGGTGATCTTTAACTTAAGATGAAAATAATCGAAAGGTTAAACCAACATGGCTTTTTTGCTTAACATAGACAAATATTCGGTCATTAAAATAAGTTGGTATTTATAAATCTATCTACAAAATAAAAAAATAAATAAAAAAATAAATCATTTTTGTTGTGATCAAAGCACTTTTTTGGTTCCAGATACATTCATCCACGAAACTGCAGACAGATTTCCCCACTCTAGGAGCCACAAGATGACTCCAAACTGCCCTCACTATCTCCAGCCTCTTTGCTGTGAGCCGACATATTGCCTAATTTTTACTGCTCCCCTTATCGCTTCCTGAGCTCACACAAATATGACATCTGTCCAAAGACACAAGTCCTCAGTGAGCCTCTTTCTGTGGAGGAGGCAGATTAGATGCTTTCTCCATGGTCTAGTTGGGCCTGCGTCCTGGCTCTAGTGCATGATCAGGAAGACATTGTAGAAAAAAAAGAAGGTTATCTCCTGACTCAACCTCTGCAGTGCAGTGTCAACACTGTTCTGCTGCAGCTCGCCTCAACCGGGGAGTCACAAGGGCTCCGGCTTCAGCCAGGGTCCAGAGGTTAATTTATGGCCTGACTGCAAGACCACTGTTTGAGAGCCAAAATGGCCACAAACACTGCATGAGGAAGGTGGAAAGGACAGATAGATAGATAGATAGATAGATAGATAGATAGATAGATAGATAGATAGATAGATAGATAGATAGATAGATAGATAGATAGATAGATAGATAGATAGATAGATAGATAGATAGATAGATCTCTCCTTTTTTCTCTCTCTTCCTTTTCTTTCTTTCCCTCTTTTTCTCTGTGGGCATCTTTTTATGGAACTGACATTCCTGGAGTGATCGAAACAGAAGCCCTTGTTTAGAGGCGAATCCCTCCCACCCTAACCCCCTTTTTCATCTTCCTAGTTTTGGAGCTCTGGGTCAGAGGTCAAGACCCCCTCCAGCTTCAGAGACATGCCAGGTCATGCAAGCCACATAGCATTCCCTGTATAGTCGCCCCCCCCAACCAGCCCACCACACCACCCTGCCTTCCCTTCACCTCAGCAAAAAAGGCCTGATGCCTCTTAACACTGACTAACACGCTTACACAAGAGGTGTGACACTATGTTTGACTGAGTAAGTGCACGCGTGACGTTTTGAGAGATGGCGAGTACTACAGATAGTGAGTACATGGGATCACTTGTGGATTTTACATTCGTAAAGATGAGTTTGGGATGTTGTGTGATAACATTTTAAGCTTCCAAATATGACGTATTTCAAGACAAGAAGCCGTCTAATCTGGTAGTTAGGCAAGTCAGTAAAACATGTATTAACGAAGCAGGGAAATTCTACTTTCGATCTGACCTACTGTGAGTAGAAAGGGAAAAATCCCTGTATAGAATTTTGTTTGCCCCCGATAATATGATAAATTTAAAAACCAAAGTAAATAAACACAAGCTGCCATGTCGATGATGTGAATAAATGTGCTAAAAACAAATCCTTTCCTGAAATGATAAGCTAATGCTTCATCTGCCAGAATTTTAAACCCTCTTTCACCATGTCTGTGAAAAGACGCAAGCACTTTAATGAAATAATACAAAAATAGGAAATAAAGGGTAATAAATTAAAGCCTAGCTGAATTAGAACTGTCAGGAAGCAATTAGGAAAACACCATAATTCCTCTAAATGGGGCCAAAGTTTAACAGATAGCAAAATGTGTTAAATGAAAATAACCAATTTTGGGAGCATATCGCTGCCAAATGTTAAAGGTCACGAGACTCGGTGGGGCCTTCACTCGTGTCCTCTTCGCTTAGTCAGCAAATGGAACCAACGTTGAATCCCACAAGAAACAAGATGAAAAATGGGTTTGAGATGCACAAACAGGGCAGAGATGTAGTGCAGAAAAGGGTGACCCCTTCCAACAGATAAACAAATAACTAAATAAATCCTGGGGACACTGGGGGTGAGGGAAGCTACCCCCGAGGGGTCAGAGCAGGAACAGATAAATCTCCCTTAAAGACGCCATGACTCTCCACAGTTAACCTCTTAATCAACCCCAATCGCCCAAAGGAAACAGCAGTGACTTTCAAAAACTCAGCACAGTGTCTTTGCAGTGAGTAAACACTCTTGTGTATTTGTGCTGCCTAATAAATGTATAGAAATAAGACATCATTTGCTTCTGTTTGATGACAATTTAATCATAAAGAGCTTTAGAAAAGATGAAGTTCTGTGGAGCTCATTTCCAGCATCTGAAGGAAATTTAGATTGCAGATACCTTTTTAGTCAACCACAAATTCAGCTCACATTTTTCATCACATGATAATTTTTTCATGCACAGAAATACATGTTCAGGCAAACACACTCATTTTCCAGTGAATCTAAATTTCACTCCCTCCTTGTCTGTCTGTCACTACTCTTTTCTGAAGCACCACACAAGCAATTAATAAATTGTGCCTCTGAGCACAAAACACTCAGATATTATCTTTTCGAGGGTCATGCAAGACACAAGACGTCATAACAAACATGTCATTCTTTCCTTTGAATTTCTATTTCAGTCATGTGCTCAGGTTGCATACCTGCTCACTTGATGACTTCTTTCCTCAGCGGGACACATTTAGCATCAGCTGAAGTGCAGTTGCATTGTTGGCACGGGTGTTGTCAGGTTGTCCATAAATTAACAACTAAACCAGTGGCCCTCGCATTTCCTAGGCCATCCAATGCGGTCATGTTTACCACCCCTTGCCCTCAGCCTGACACCCTCATGTGTCAGAGCCTCCTGAACCGGTTGGTCCAACAGTCCTTCATGATCATCAAACAGAAGAGGCAAACTGTCATATGTGCTGGTTTTGAGATATATCTGGGTATGAAAGGGGAAAATTTACCCTGATGAGGGCAGATACCCTGATACTTAATTTATTAAACACTACTTTTTTATCGTGTTTGAACACCATGACCCTGCTATGTGGCCTTTTGCACCACTACAAACTTTCAACTAGTGGCTCTGTAGTGGTGTGCTTTACTCATTCACCTAACAAGTGAGAGATCTCCGGTTTTGGAGTTGTGTCATGAAGGGCATCCAAAATGTGCCAAATCAAACATGCAAACTGACCCCTTGTGAATAAGAGAACAGCTGAAAGTAGCTTCTTCTACAGTTCTGAAACAGGATGAATCCAAGACATGTAACAGGAGGAAAACAAACATTTTCAAGCCTACTGTAAAATGCCAATCACTAAGACAGAGCTTGATGACGCATGATTTCTTCTGTACAAGCGCGTAAGAAAGAGACATTTTTTCTAATCTACTTCAACTGAATGGAGACAAAATTCAGAATCTTTAAAAGTATTTTCAGATTTAGTTTGTATGGTGACTCAGAAAGCCAAAATCTTGATCTTGTTTTTATTAATTTTTGACCTGTGACACTTTTACTGTCATTTCAGCACAAGATGAAACTATGACCCAAATGACTAATCTGGGAAATTTTGTCGATACGTGAGTGTTGCATGATAACATGCCAAGATGGAAACAGTGCATTTAAACACATTTTTGCTATGTCCTTGTTTTTTCAGATATTTTTGTCACCTCTTTACATCCAATATATAACCGGTGACCCACTTAGGATTAATGTTAGGGGTAGGATTTGGTTAACATCCACCCTCTTATATTGAATTTTCACCTATCTGGATCACTCAGATGGATATGCTTTTATCATATAAGTTTGAATACTCAAATACAACATCTGCTTTGTGAAAAGCAGGACACATGTATTTGTCTCCTCCAAACTGAGAAATCACTAAGAAAAAAACATTACTCGGTGCTCAGTACAAGAACTCTGACAGGGGCGGGACTTTATTCATAAACAATGGGCCTTTTCTTTAATTTACAGAGTTCATAACACCACTAAATCTTTGGGAGTAAATTATAATTATCTTTGACAAAAGCATGCACATACACACACAGAACTGTGATCTCAGTCATCAGCTGCGTTATTATATTCCAGATAGTTCTGCCATAAATGGATGCAGAAAAGCTACGTACTGACCCAGAAAAATTAATCACAGTGCAGGAAATGAAGTTTAAGATTTCCTGGGGAAGGAACCACTTTCAATTAATGCCCAACCCCAATGCAGAAACAAAACCTACGCCATGAATTTACAGTAACTACCCGTGATGACCGGCTTCTGCTTGTGAAAGCATCACAGGATGTAAAGATCAACGACACCCGGCTCAGCTGAGCTGCAGTGTTAGCTAGCTCCAAGTTCATTTGGTTAGGACCAACAGAAGGTTGAAAAAAATAGGTCCTAAATTAAATTGATTAAAAAATTATTGATTTTATTTATTTACTGTATTTTGAATAAATTGATCATGAGTTCTTTTCTAATATATTCTTTTGGAGCTTTGAGCACCGAGATATAATATAATATCAGTTATATCAGTTTATCAATAAAAGTTAGCGATCTCTACGTCTTATATCCAACAAACTGGGCAACTCATGCTAAAAACAGTTTAGACAGATGTATACATCCTCCGGTCTATTATCCTCTGATATTGCAGCCCAGATATAAAATGTGCAAATATAATTATAAGTAATAATTTTATCTCATTTTCTTGATTTTTGAACTTTCCCTATAGACATTAAACCAGTTCTGGCCCCTGGGCCCTATGTTTGACACTCTTGGTCAACATAAGAATTAAACCACGGTTCAGAAAACACATCTTTGTTTTCATTTGGTACAATGTTATTACGCAAAGAAGGCATGTAACAATTGCCTTTTCTCGTCTTAATGAAAGACTTAAAGAAGAGTCTCTGCACTGATGTGGTCTTAATTGAGGGATTAATGAATGGATATTACGTACATTACCAAACCTCAGGCTGATCCTCGTTTAATTAGACTCTTTTCGTGAAATCCTGATCAAATTGATCATAAGCCTCGGCCCTATCGAGTTACACTCTAATTATTAGGCCCCAAACCCTGAGGTGCACTTGGTCACTGGCCCTACAGCTCATGGGATCTCCTAATGGAGAGTCGCGGGGCTAATTGGGAGACAGGTAAGGTTACATGTGACAGCAATTAAGCCGAGCAAAGGGCCAACTCTGTGGCCTCCGGCGATCCCGGCGCAACACTCGCGATCCCTGAGTGCTGTTTTTGTCTTTTTAGCGCTTTTTTCTTTTTGGGAGAAGCAAATCTGAGAAGTTTCCCCCTTTAGTCTATAGCAGAGATCAGTTTATGCAGAGAGCCTAAATCCCATATCGTTTTCGGCTACTCTGGGTATATAAATTGCTAAAACTTTTACGTTTTACTTTGTTTTTAGTTAACTTTTCCATTTTATTTTATTAATATATATATTTATTTTATTTTTATTTAACGCACACGTGTTATGAAGTTTATTTAAAGACCTATATGTAACAAGAAACCTGGTTTATTCAATTTCATCGTTTCCATTAAACTATTATTTTCCCAGAAATCAGAGACAACTATCATTTAAACTGACAGTAAGAAAACCAGTGACTCTAGTTTTTGAAAGAAAAACCAAAAACCAAAAAACAGCCTGCGTGTCGTCCAGAGGGGAAGTGCGAGAGCGTGTCTAAGCGCATTATCACTTTTCAGACCTCGGTCTCATGCAGCATGGGGCGGTGGGACACTCGACCCCCTGGCAGGGGTGTTGCTGGAATTACCTACACATGACAAATCAAGACCATATCTGGGAAAATAATCGGGTCCCCGCTGCTCTCGGCGTGAAAATTCCCATTAGAGAACAACACTGTCACTGTTAATTACCGAAATGGGCTTTTGTTCGCTGGCAGAGACTATAACTACAACACAACAAACCCGAAAAATCAACACTTTCTCCATTGCTGGCCGATTTAGCTTGGTGAGAAGTTTGGCACCTTTTGCTCTTGTTGACTTTGTGGAGGACACGGGGGCTGTTTGCAAACACCGCCAGCATTTAAGATATTCAGTTATTATTCTGCAAGTTTGCCCGCGGCGCTGTTTTTGCAATATTTAATTGGTGGATAGGAAACTGCGGGATTTTGGTGATGACCAGTTTATCAGGAACCATCTGGAGTGTTTAGTCCACGCCGGACAGCTGGTCTGAGATTGGTCACGAGGCTGTGGCGTATAGATAAAACAGTTGCCAAACCATGACTCTAGTTCATTAGTGGAAAACAGGCGATACATTGTCAGATACATGATCTATGATTTCAAGAAACACACAATTTCTTGATTCCTAAAGATGCTCCTCTAATATGGCAAATAGCTTTAACGAGTCTAATAGTTTCTTAAATCCAAAAGTTACATTTTAATAAAAAAAAATCGAAACTTCACTTTAGTTTTAAGTTGTAGGCAACTGTAAATACTGGAATATTGTTCATACGAAAATTTTAGTAGGCGATATCTCTTCCGCCTCCGTAAACTACATCGTTGTGCATTTGAGCTGTGAGATTCAAACCTAAGATGCATATGCATCAAGATTAGTTTCCAAAGTAGATGCGATGCCATAGACGTCTGCTCATTTGTGCACTTCTTAAACTGGGAGTTAAGTTGAACACGGAGCTTTGAGCCCTGCCGGAGTGGAATGTGAAAACTGCCCTCTTGCCTTCAAGCATCTAAATAATGACAACTAATGCGCTTTTATGCGGGTAAGCCACTTAAAATGTCTCTCACTCCCATCATTAAGGTTTACATTAACCTTTAAAAGATGTAAAATCCTTTTAAAGGAAATTATTATCCTATTTGAAATTATTACAGAAGTGTACAAAGCTACCACACGTTTTCAGCAGCTTCTATTTTATTAATTTCTTAAAATTGCTTATTGGTCATTGGTTATAGTGCACAAAATGCACAGTAAGCTTATAATTTCTATTGGACATTGATGGAGCCCACTTAAAAGTACTTGTATCACAACAAGGCCCCCTGTCAGTCACACCCATCCAGTCATACGCTGTCCAATCAGGTTGCCCCTTTTTGTCTTTCTTTCTTTTTTTTTAACCACACTTTTGGGGCCTATCGCGCCCGGCCCTCAAGCTCTCACTTCTCCAGCTGAGGGGAGGGGATACGACCTTATTTGGGATTTATGACCTTATATGGAGCGCCGCCAGGGGCGGGCAGCCGTAGGAGGCAGCCTTGCCAGTGACACTTTGCCGAAATTGTAGCTTTGACTCTCAGACAGTCGAAGGGTGAAGCGATAGTACAGTCGAGCGGCAAAGCTTGTTCAGCGAAGTGTCTCTGTTTGGAGTCTTCTACACTGACGATCATCCGGAAGACACTGGACATATTTCGCCCGTGTGGTGGGTAAATAAATGTCAGAGCGCCCACTGACGTCGCTTTCCAAATCGTCACCTCGGCGCGCAAGAAAAAGAGGAACAAGGATTGCATGCTCCCCGGGACTTGCGCTCCATGGGCTGCGTTATCCAGAAGCTTGCTGGGGCTAAATAAATCGAATGATATGAGCATGTGGTCAGTGTTAAATCTGCTTTGCATTTAATTTAGACGTAGTATTGAGCTTGTGGCTGAAGAAAGGCGCACGAGGCAACACGTTTTCTTCTATATTCAGTTTCATTTGCCCAACTTTAAATTCTAGAGGCAAGCAAATAATCAGACGGCTTTTAATTTTGATAGCCGAGACTCTGACTTACTGGACTGACTTTCCCGAGAGGTTACGCTCTGAAGAACAACGTGTTTATGGATATCTGCGCAGCGAGGAACACCGGGAGTTGTAGGCTTTGCACTTCTGAGTCGATCATGTTGATACCTTGCTGTTACTGTAAACTTTGATAGATGTTTACAGGAAGATTTCGGCGACAATAAGAAATCACAGTTAAGTTCTGATACGCTCAGACTGACCTCTGGGGAAAGTGGGAAGCGCTTTTTCGCCCTCCCTCATTTTTTTCTCCCGAGACGTCAGGACGGATCTCTATCACGCAATCTGACTCTGCTTCTGTGGTTTAAACAAAGACCAAGTGTTTTGGGATAGCATGGCAATGGTAGTAAATCAATGGCCAGAGAACATTTCTGCAGATCCGGGGTCTCAACTCCAGATATGCGGCCAGGAGCCCGGCGGGGCACCTGGAACACCAAACGGTTCTACCCCAGGGAACGACGCACTTTCCGGGGACAAGATCCCCAACGTGGACTGCATGGTGTGTGGGGACAAGTCCAGTGGGAAGCATTACGGTCAGTTCACCTGCGAGGGATGCAAAAGCTTCTTTAAGCGTTCTGTGAGGCGAAACCTCACTTACACCTGCCGGGGGAACCGAGACTGCCCCATCGACCAGCACCACCGGAACCAGTGTCAGTACTGCCGACTGAAGAAGTGCCTCAAAGTCGGCATGAGGAGAGAAGGTAAGGGAGGCTGCTAGTGTGTGTGTGTGTGTGTGTGTGTGTGTGACGGATGTAAGACTGTGTTTGTAACACAAGAGACATTTGTTTACAAAACGTATTTATGTGCGTAAAGTTGTGCGCAGTATTCTCAGCTTTTAAAACAAGAGTGCCATTAAGTCTGGAATTCAGTCGTAAAAGATTTAAATGTTTAAATGAAGACTCTTCACACTCTTCACATTGGGTACTTCTCTGGTTTCACTTGTTTCATTACTTCTTAAAAACACATTTGAAACAAGAAAAACGAGTGCAGACGAACCCCTATCAAAAGCAGGCGAAAGAAATCAATAGACAAACCGAAGACAATCTTCACTTTGACAGAATTGCGCTGATTGTAAGAAAACAATGCATTCAAACCTAAATTCATGTGACGCTCACACAAAAAGATATGTGTGTAAAAGAAAACCTCGTGTCATCTTTTGTTTTGCATGCACCCTGACTGGTTTGCGCGTCTTCACATTATAGTTATTATTATAATCACCATGCTTAGACCTTCTCACACTTCACTTTTTTTTTTTTTTTTTTACTGAATCTGAACCATTCATCCCAGCGCGCTCTGAAATCCTCCCTTTGTCTCGCTGTTTTAATTATGCTGTTTGCACACCGACACCCCGAGCCGCTATAAGAGGATGCCGCTACATTTGTTGCATTGTGTTGGATTAACAACGGGTCAGTTAGTGCCAAAGAGGAGCGGAGCAAACGTGCTGGAGAAGAGGAGCTTTCCCTTATGTATTGTCATTCAGTAGCGCTGCATCGAATCAGGAGGCATGAGATTGTGCATATTTAAAATAAGAACCAACATTTCTTCTGGTTGTTGAGTTATAGATTCATTTAATAGTTTCTGCATTTTGGAAAGAAAAAAAAGAACGGAGTACTTTTCATTTGACCGATCGCTATAATGGAAATGTCATATTACTATTACGCACGATGTTACACAAACTGTGCACATAAGCCATATGCGAACAGGTGAGATATGAGCAATTAGGTTTTAATTATACTGAGTGAAAAAGTGGCGTGACTTCAGCGGTCCTCAAGAGACTTTAATGAAGATGTCACACTTCGCCGTTTTTTATTTTCCCTCTCAGAGGACAGAATAAGGTCAGCAGCTGCGTCACCGTGAGCAGTCCTCCAAGGGCACTAGGCAGTGGAAGGTGAAGGACAGACCCTGCCGCCTTTTGCCACAGCCAAAATGTAAATAGCAGACAAAGACGTTGGAAATAACCCGCTCTCCTTAGAGACGAGCTGAGAGGAGATGATCCCCCAAGGGTTAGTGTGATTGAAGTCTGTGCCTCTGGCAGTGTATGTGTGTGTTCACTGTACACACAGTATTACCTCATGTTAAGTACCCGCAAGCCACACCAACTCAGTCATGCTCCATTCCGACTGAATGAACCCGAGGAAATCTCCTGACGCGCCGCGGCGTGTTTACGGGGAGAATAGCCAGTCCTGATTCAGTCTGTAAGAAGGAAAATGTTAAAGAGCTGAAAAGACATCAGTGAAAGGGAGTTTTGGTCACAGTTTGCACGAAAATATAGTGAAATAAATACGTTGCAAGAAAGCAAAATATTAATTTAAGCGTAAAAACTTCGTTTTGGCGTTTATGGGAAAATGAACTGTTGAAAATGAACAGCCATTTTTTAAGAATATTTCTTGTGGCGATGCCTCTTGGCGAGGCTGAGACATGAAAATTAAGCATTTTCTCATCATCTGTAGAAATCACAGTTTTTTTGTCTTTTGGTACAAATAGATTCTTCTAATTCAGTCGGACAAAAACCAAAAGTTAAAAAAATGTTTCTCATTTAAATAAAACCTGAAAATATCGGTCGACTGAGGAAAGATTGTGAAAAAATCATGAAAGGTCTCATTTTGAAGGCAGTCGCTCATTGACTTGTTTATATTTACCATTTCTGCAGTGCTGGTTTTTAGTTGTGTGCAAAAGGCTTAAATGTGGAGTAGGTCAACTTACACTGGATGAGCTCATCTGTTGGTCCATTTGGGGTCAGTTGGATTAATCGCTGTCTTTAAATCCTCTTTGTCGACAGACTTCCGTTTATCAGCGATCATTTGTCTAGTTAGGACCATATTTGCTAAAGCATATTCATTGTCGGGGAATTTTTTGCTGTGATTTTTATGGCAGGACGACTTCCAAATATAGAAGGAATTAGAAGTGAATTAGACTTTTCAGGGGCGTTAAAAACAGCTAAACTGTTGCTGCGGGAATAGTTAATAAACTGCGTAAACACGATTTTTCATAAATATTAAAAAATAAAAAATCCTTACGTCTAACTTTATTATTCTATCGCGCATTAATCAGCCTAGAATTTAAAGATTATGGGTGTCAAAGAAAAAGTTTAACAACTGTTCAATCATATGTTCTCTCTCACCGTAGAGAGCATATATAAATATTGTTTTCTTCATATTTTTTCAACAGGCTAAAGTTTTCAAACAGATGCACATTTTTTAATTATGATTTACACAAGACATGCGCTAAATTCCAAAGTTTGAAGATACTTTTAAAATAAAGCAGCAGATGTGCATGAAGATGTAGTTTGTTGAGCTGATTTGTCATTCTGTTAATTATTTAGAAGCCTTTTCACTTCCCTTGAAATGTGCTCGGTGATAGCATGTAGGTCATATGTGGGTGCAGTTGGCTAGAACATGTTATGCAATTATTATATAACACGGTTCACTGGTTTCATCCACAGATGGAGTATTAGGATATGGGAAGATTATGTTTTTGGATAGCAGAGGAGAGTTGGTGATTAACCTAGTTTGCATCTTCTCGTCATTCCACCTCATATAGAAGCAAGAGAGTGCATGCTTCAAGTTCTAAAAATTAAGGAACTCTTTGTATCAATGACAGTGCTTTGTGATTTTTCTGCTATGATAAATAAATATTGAGCTGCCTGAGAAGTCATACTAAAAGTTTTATGAGTGGATTGTGGCAGATTCCGAAATTCTTTGCTTTCAAGTGAGTGGTATTTGTTTCCCAAAGGGGACATTTGACCTCTTTCTGTAGGCTGCTGTGTTGAACATAATATCATTTGTTGGAGACTCTTAACCAGGGCACCTTTCAGCAGCATGACAGCAAACATTTCACTGCTGGCTTCAGTAGGAATCAAACCCCTAAAACCTTGGCAGCGTTAGTGTCATTGTCTCACCAGGCAGCTACACAGAACCTCCACTTGTTCCTCTGTCAGTGCAGTTTCTAGGATGACTAGGAAGCAGAGAGGCAAAAAGAATCAGCCTGACAGTTCCTTTGAACCAGAGTGAATGTTTTAATTTTGAAACACGCTGCAAGGACGAGCCACTGACTTTAGTGAGGACAGAAAAGACACGTGGGAGTTTACTGCGCTGATTAATTCATTCATACACAGTGATAAGGTCATCTTGTCTCTTGTATGTGTCTTGAATCAGCTGTATGCACGCAACACTTGTGGACACACGCACAGCTTTTGGAGTCTAGTGATAGTAAATAGTCTCAACATCCATTTGTGGCACAAGAATCTGTAATACCCAAACTGAACATGCTCAGTGGGGAGACTGCTGCCTCTGACCCACAAAATGCCAACAGCAGTGAAAAATATAGGTCAACCAAATCTAAAACATTAATAACACACAGGCTGAAGTCAAAGTCCAAAAGTGTGAACCGTCAGGGGCCTCTACGGTGAATGAATACCCTGCTGGAGCGCTAAAGTCTAACACGGTATTGACTAATCCATCCTCCACAGTGAGCAGGCAATTTAACACCAAAACACTGCAGTTTGGCCTCATTTTGGCACTAAAAATCTTTACGTATCCCAGTCGTTTGGCTATCGACAAATTCAAACACTTAACCCCTGTAACTAGACTCATGAGCTAAGTCATTATCAGAGAGCTCTCAGAGGAAAATGACTACCAATGAAATGGCAAAACCACACAGTTTTCTCCAGGGTCGAAAAATGAAGCAAATGCAAAAGTGTCAAATACTGCAGTTCCTCAGTTAGCCAGCTGAGACCGGTAACAAAAAGAAAGTCATTTCCCATAGATTCCTATTCTACGCCATGAATTTTAGTTTTATGGAGAAAAAAACACTTCACCCTACTTTTTGGGAACTTGGGGCTCCTTGTTTATATATGTTTAAAAAAAATGTTTGGAACTCTATGAAACAGGTGGATGTCACATTTCTGTCATTTGACGTTTGGAGTACCGTTACATCCTGGTACCTTACATCTCCCTTCATAAAATCTTCTCCAAGCTACCAACACACACACACACACACACACGCATACACACACACACACACACACACGCACACACACATACACACATCAGATATTTATAGCCTTTAACTGACCCACGATCTCCTAACTGTTCCTCAGACCTGATTCTGCGATCCTCTTGTACCCGCTGTCACTCTCAAGCTGTCCCAAGGACCAAAATATAGAACCACTGCTTTACTATTATTGCCCAAAGAAAACTGTCCTAACTCACTAACTAACTAAAAATACTTCTTCAGATGTTCTTGGACTTGCATGTGTTTTTTAAAATATGCTTAGCTCAAGTTAAACATACAAAAAAAAAAGATTTTGTTCTTAGCAGTCGCTAGCATTCTGTCACATGCACATTTGACTCCTGAAATTATTGCTCCACCCCAATGTCAAAGGTCAAACTGTCTGCTACTCATCATTTTACTGAACACTGAAGTGTTTTGTGTCACAAAATAAGTAAACAAATGGAAAAAAAATTAGGGGACAGTGTAATCACCAAAAAATTTGGTTTGTTGCCTGAGGGCAACACCATGGCATAGAAGGTTATAAAGTCTAACTTCAAAGCAGAAAAAGGATGTTTACAGCTGTTTTTTGGCACTATAGCTAATTTCCCCTCTCAGAAATATTGTAAGGGGATATTTTTTAATAACTCACCCTTTTAAACTCCAGTTAAGTTTGAATATTAGGAGTGCGTCTGATTTGACTGATGGGTGAGTGACGACATATGCAGATGCCTGTCACGGTTCGACTGCTAATTTGAGTCGCCTCTGTACTGTGTGTGAGTCACCTCTCTACTTGGTGCCTTTTGAAGCATTTTTAATGCAATAAACTCATATGGCTTGCTGTGTGGTAATTATATTAAAAGCTTAAGGATAAATCAGTGTTTCACTTTTGGTGAGTGGAACACAGATTCTAGGATTTTCTTTAAAATCTAATGTGGTCCTGACCAAAATCTGAATGTTAAGGCTTCAAAAGTTAGCTTCATAAACCAATGGGTGATGCACGATGGTTACATCCATCTTTTATAGGCAGTTTATGAGCAAAACAAATTATAAGGTGCTACAATTGTGCCTATAGTATTATCTCCAGTGCTAAGGGATTTTATTGCTGTGTACTACTGATGGAAAGGTATTCGTATGCCATTTCTTGCTCATCCCACAGAATCACCAATGCAACAACAGCAAACATAATGTGACCTTTCTGGTCCATTCACTCAGTCACTCCAGCAAACTGACTCTGAACTGTTTTGCTTGCAACTGAAGTAGCTCAACCTGTTTTCATGTGTCACTCAGGTCACTTGTACTAACGCACAGTCGAGAAAGAGTCATTAAATATGTCAGTCTGTGCGATGTGAACACCCCAACAGCCTTCTCCTTCAATCTGCCACACATGTGTTCTCTAACATAGCACTACTGGGAAGCCATGAACATTTATATTTTAGGGACTTAGCCGATGATCCTATTCATGCCCGCTGGGTAGAAGTGTAGTAGAAGTATTTATAGCTGTAGAAATAAAAGTTGGAGATGAAGCTCTAACGCGCCATAAACAAATGCACCTTTACATGATAATAATTCAAGAGGGACATCTTAGTCCTGCTGTGGCTCGCTGTGTGGTAAATAAAGTCAAGAGGAGGGGCGTGTGGAAGTGTAAATAAGTGTAACATGAATCAGACCCACTGGGCTGAATTCACTTTGCTAATTAATTTAGGAACTGCCTCATCAAAGTCTGAGAGAAAGAATGAGGCAACCTCGGCGACGCAGCAAAGCTACCAAACTTCCTCACGCAAAGCTCCTCTCATCCCTCCACGTCTCTGTCTCTCTCTGTCTGTGTCACCTCACTTCTCTGCCGCTCCTGCACTGCCTCCGGTTTTTCTGCGCTCCCGTTCTGTTGTGTCTCTCACGTTCGCTGCATACCTCAGCTCCTTCATGATGTTTGACAGACAACTGGGGACACAGCCAGTCCTCCTACAGCGTGCAGGTGGTTTGTTCTCAAAAATTTCTCTTAAGATGGAACCAAAAAAAGGGTAGTGAAGTTGAGTGAAGAAATACTATTATCGAGCAACTTTTCATTTGTCTACACTTTATTTCTTTCTGAAGTGTTGCATTCATTTATACACAGCTTTATAAAACCAAACAGTGAAGCGCAGCAGGCTCAAGATCGCTTTCAAGTGTTGCAGTCAGCCATCACTGCACTGCAGGGTGCAGACACCTGCATTTAGTTTGCATACTACCCTGGCAATTAGTAACTGATATTTTTACAACCTGGGTCAGCTTAAACGTGTTGCAATCACAAGACTAACATATCTATTTCACGAGGGAGGAACAGTCCTCCTAACACCTGCATTTTGATAGTGAATATTGGATTGGTGAGGATCAGTGACCCGGGTGCTGCAGTTTCTTCGAAGATCAACAATACGATTTTGGAAGCCTCGTCCCCGTGAGAGAGGGAGGGATGGGCACGGAAATGAAAACAAACAGGTGTGTAGAACAGGTAGGCATTTATAGACGCATGGCAGGAAGGCTTGTGTTTGAGGCGTGGTCCTGCTCCTGAACTTTAGATAAAGTTACTTCCAGCTTATGGATTTGAGCAACATTAGCATTCATGTTTGTTTCTTATGAATAAAAGTCTCTTATTTTAACTCTGCCCTTCACCAGCTCCTGAGAGTAAAATCTGTCTCTGTAACTACCAAATGCTCCACTGTATTTCCTTGCTGTCTGCTAACTTTTTCATGCCTGACAGGGTGCATGCACTGTTATCAAAGGTTAACATCATTATGTATACAAAATGACAGATAGAGGAGTACAAGCAAACCAAAATAGTAAAGCTGTGGGCTGACACATTAAAACAACGACCCGTAAAAGTCACACAGCTCATCGGCACTGAGGGAAGCTGCTCTTTAGGTCCAATAAATGTAAATAGGTTCACTGACAAGAAGCTGTGAAATCCGCCGTCGTTCTAAAATTTTGTGTCACGGTCATTTTAATAAAGAACTGTTTTGTGATTTCCTGAAGTGCTGGACAAAGTGCTTCATGGTGTTTGTGGTAGCTAAAATATTTTTGTAAGATAAACAGAAGGAATAAAAAAATAAGAGCCTGCTATTGAACAATACCACTCCATGGGATAGGTGAGTGAACCATGGACCACACCGCACAGTATTTGTAGATACCACATAAAGGTCATTCTTTGGAAGAGTTAGCACAAAACCCCGAGCTACAGTGTGATCATTATAGAAATAGCTGACCCAAGTTTTTCTTAAAAAATATGAATGAGAAAACAGCCAAAAGATTAACAGCAGTATTAGCTCCAAGACTGAAAATGAAAGTTGAAAAAAAACAACAACCCCGTCTTGGCTTCACTGACCTCAGGTCAAAGTTGGGGGAAAAAAATAAAACACGTTCTTTTTTCTGCTCGGTCACACATGTTCATGTGCTGAAGCATATAAAATCTTTATTTTTTAACTGCCCAGATGCATTTCTATCAGATGAGATTTGGCGTCACAGCTAAACATTTAATTATTTCTTTTTTTTAACTTGCAGGATTGCTTTAATTGCAGGTTTTGAACGCCTCACGGACACAAACACACACGTGACCTCTCTCTGTGACATGACTCAGGGACACAGTTTCATTTTGGAAAGCGTGTTTATTGTTTGCTTGCCAGTGGAAGTTTTAGAAATGGAAAAGCTACTTATTAAATGCAGCTATTAGACTGAGACAAATCTATAATGCGTCTGTGTTGCCCCGGCACTGTGACCTTTTAGTCCAAATGTTGATAGGCCTTAATTGTATTTAGTTGCTGTAATTCCACTAACAGTCTGACCCAGAGGCTAATCCAGGGCAGCCAGGCAGCGAACTGTGCTCTCTGCCAGCTGCCATTTGCTGAAGTGGCATTTTGAAAGTCGCAGCTGAAATGTCCCATGGTACCTCTGTTTGCATGCACTTTCCTCCTCTCCCTCATTCTTTTGCCCTCATTTCATGGCCTACCTACACAGGATGCTGTTTTGTTTGGGGTTTTAGGGATTTATTTGCCTTTTTTAACTGCTTTCTCTGCCCTCAATTTGGATTCAGATTAATTTTATTTACCAGAAAAAAACAAAAACTGTATATCTTTTTAAAGTTACTATCTGACAAGCTCAGTCAATTGCATTAAGGTCAAGCACAGTGCACCAATTAAAAAGCCGGAAACGGATTATGGCACAAACTCAAATCTGACCTTATACTCCCATCCCCCTTTTAATTCTCTGTCTCTGTCTCTGGTTTCCTTTTTCTTGTCCCCGGGCATCTGTTTCTATCTAATGTCATTTCTGTCTCTTTCGCTCTCCTTTCGCCCATCTCCGTGTAAATATATCACATCTCTTTGTCTCTGCACTGGCCTTTCTACCTCTCCATTTCTTTGGACCTTACTCCAATCACCCTTCTGCCCTTTCCTTTTTATCTGTTCCAGAGTCTTGTACAGCAGCTGTAGGCGAGTAAAAACAGAGAGCGATGTGTTTTAGTCAGGCGTACTCAAGTGCTCTGCCTCTCAGGCACGAGTGACCCCCACAATGAGGCTTTTGAAAAGTCAAGTGGATCAAGTAGATTCACCAACATCTGCGGGATTAACCACTAATCAATATGAGAACATATCAATAGCTGTGAATTCACAAATAAGGGACATAAGGAGCAGCGGGGTCTAAAAAAACTGTTGCCTTCAATTTAAATTGTGATGAATTTAATAATTTCCCCTTGGAGTTCAGGCGCACTGTGTTTTACAGTTTACTCGGTGCATAAAGGGGAAAGTCAAAAGTAGTTAAAACCAGGTTGTTTGCAGTAGAAGATTTTTTACATGAAACCAGGAGAGAGTGACAGATTCAGGTCACAGAAGTGCTCTGACTTAGATATGGACCAAAGAGCCTTTTGAGTCTGTCTTCCCAAAGAAGTTACCAGACAGAGTCTTTTTAAAAGTGCCCTTTTTGGCATCTGCTACAGCATTTTTATACTGTAAGCTAAATAAAGGATGCATGTCACCTGCTGCTTTGTAAAAGGCCATTGTGTTTTGTTTTATTTTATTTTATCCTATTTTTTTATGCTGCAAAAGACACGAAAACCATCCAGAGGTCGAAATTCAGTGCTTAGAATTAGCTGTAGTGAAGTTTAGCAGACAGCTACCAGCAACAGCTGCCTGTGTTGGCAACTGCCAATCAGTTAATGCATACATTTAAGCCTTTAGAAAATGTATACAGTGCATTAAAAAAAATCACCTACTGTGCATTCAAATGAAGGAGGAAGTTAGCCACAAAACCCCAAACCATATTAGGCTGTTTACACGTTAGTTTCATCTCTGAAGTTCATTATAGGATTCTGTGGGGTTGACTCACTAACCTCATGTGGTCACTGGAGAAAGTGCAGTTTTTAGCATTTCTTTTGAGACTTTTTAGCTGTTTTTGGCCTTAGAGAAAGCAACTTTATTCACCTTAATTTAACACAGTTCGTGGTGAACAAATTAGGAAGTCAGGTGA
Source organism: Oreochromis niloticus (assembly GCF_001858045.2). Taxonomy (NCBI): domain Eukaryota; kingdom Metazoa; phylum Chordata; class Actinopteri; order Cichliformes; family Cichlidae; genus Oreochromis; species Oreochromis niloticus. The sequence continues at coordinate 34,987,704 of NC_031976.2, forward strand.
TGTTTTCACAGAGAAAAAGTTTGCAAAGAGACAAGTTCAGGAAAGCCTCCCAGTAAACTGTAAATATGGACATATTTCTCAGATCCATTCTCCTTTACCATGATCAGAGTCACCCTTTAACCATGTTGTTATTGATTCAGTCGCAAAGTTAAAGGTTTCATAATCTTTGAGAAGTTCATATTCCAACCTGAACCCCAATGTTTCCTGTGTCTCTCTAAGATGTCTCTGTGCAAAAACCTCACTGTCAGATTTATATACATACATACATACATACATATATACACAGATATATTTTTCATTAAGGGATTTTGAGTGGATTTAAAAAGGCAACAAAAAAAATCTTGGTCTAAGGAGCAGTTATAAACAACATTTTCTTTAATCTGGAAAACTTTTAAAATCTTTCACAAGCCTGTATTACAGTAAAATGTCTGACTGAAAGGATCAGCAGTGTGCGATTTAGCAGTCTTTCACTTCACACTTAAAGCACCTCAGAGTGACAAAAAAACATATTTGACCAGGTAATCTTGGTGGAAATTGCAACGACTTGCTCTCGGAGCACTTTCACTCCTGCTGCTCAGAGTGCAGTTTTATTTTCCCTTGTTTGTGAAATCCTGCAAAGACAGATGCATGTGGCTAATCTGACAGCCATCTTTTGCAAAGCGAGACGGGAGCCACTGGAGTGCAAGCGACGAGGAATGTCCCGTTGTGCAACATTGTCTTTGAGACAGGCAAAACCTCTTCATAGCTCAGCAAAGTGAGACTGCGCTGTTTGCCAGAAGAGATCACATTCTTTTTCCGGGCGCACGGGTTGACACAAGTTCACAAAGAAAACTAGTACTTTGAGGTCAACACCTTTTGTGCAGAGGTATTTTTTTTCTGTTAAAAGGACAGGCTAGAATTAAAGGCATTTTTGTTACTCTTGAGTGATTTGACCTCTCGTTTTTCAGACGCACCATGGTGCGTTCAATTGGCGCAGTTGCTGTGTGTGAGGTGACAGGTGATGGAGAGTTAAAAAGCATTTTCCAAGCCCTTCCTCCTCCCTTTCTTTCACCCCCTCCCTCCACCTGTCTTTTTATGTAAACCACAGCTTTCTATCTGAAGCCCCATCCTGGGCTATATTCAAGCACACTGAACTCTGCACCTTCTCTCTCTTTCCATCTCTCCAGTCTTCCCCCAGACCTCACATCTCCCCCATCTCCCTTTTCTCAACTTATCACCTTCCACTCACTCTTTCTCCTCCTTATCTCACCATTTCAGCCTTTTGCCTCATTTTTTCAACCCCTCTTTGCATTTTCATTTCCTCTCTCCGCTCGCTCGCCTTTCTCGCTTGCTCTGTGTAACTGTAGATGGAGTTATTAGTCAGACAGTGGATGACTGAACAGGTGTTTTCCAAATGGGCCTTTGAGCACTCGCCGCATCATCATTGCACCAGAGGGGGGTCGGGGTGGAGTTTAGGGCTTTGTGTGTATGTGTGTGTGCAAGAGCTTGGCCTCTGCGTGCCCCTTTCACCTCAGGCTGGGCCATTTGCCAGTGCAGGGACTGAGGGCGGGGGTGTTACCGTACGTATCCATGAGTGTGTATGCATGTGTGGGTGCATAACATATGTAGGTGTGAAGAAGTGTTATATTTTTACCAGCTGCTGCTTGTCGTTACTCATTGAGGCACAACAGCACTGTAGAATAGCCTTGGCCTGGCCACTTTCCATCCCTTCGCTGAAAAGACGAGCGCTGACACTTTTAGGGGTACGAGAAATGTTGTGTTGCTACACTTTTCAACCCTTAACCCCCTCTCCCCCCCCGATCACCCGGCACATTTGACATGCTCAATTTGCTTCTTTCTTCTCTGTCTTCGTCGCGTCTCCCTTCTGTTACTCCTGCAGGCTTTTAGGACCCTGACCGTGCAGCACCCCTTTGGATGTAGTAATTCTGTAAACTACTATAACAAGCTTGCTAAATGATAAAAGTTTCATAACAAACTGATGGAAGATTGCAAAAAACACAGTTCTTGGCCTGTCTTCAGAAACATGCAGCGGCCTGCTTCCAGAGGAAACAGTGGAACTGGAACACAGATATCGGTTTATATTAGTGTGCGTCAGTCCCATTTAGTCCTTAATGACTTGTTTAATTAAATAAAAATGCTGAAGCACTCTTAAAAAGTCTCAGGTTCACCCAGATAAAAGTTCAAGCCATCCTCTTCTTTGTTTTCAAACAGCAGTACAACGAGGACGTACATCAAACTCTCAGAGCAGTCCAGGGCAGTACCTGACCAATGGCACCGACCCGTACAACGGCCAGCCCTACCTGTCAGGCTTCATCTCCCTGCTGCTTCGTGCTGAGCCATACCCAACGTCTCGCTACGGGGCTCAGTGCATGCAGGGGAACAACCTCATGGGCATCGAGAACATCTGTGAGCTGGCGGCCAGGCTGCTGTTCAGCGCTGTGGAGTGGGCCAAGAACATCCCCTTCTTTCCCGATCTGCAGCTCATGGATCAGGTGAGTGTGATGAATGACGAGAGTAGACCAAACCTAATGAGAATGAGGCCAGGCCGGGCTGGCTGCTTTCTACTGTTTTCAGTCTTTATATTGGGTTAAGTCACACAAACATGAGAGGTATCTGTATTTCTTTTCAGCTAACTCGCAATAAGAAAATAATTTAATATATATATCTATATATATCTATATATATAGATGTATATATATAGTTCTACAATGGTAAATTGTTCCTTAATAGATCATGCACAGAGGAATGCCAGAAACAAAAAAAGTAAAGTAATAACTCGTTGTCCAAAACACTGTTTTCAAGCTACTGGCTAAAATTTCATAAAATATCATCCCCACTTACATTTTGAACAGAACTAAGCTAATAAGTATTTGAAAAACACATTAATATTTTTATTCCTCTTTTGTTAACCATCGTGTCGCAGCACATAGAAAGAAATCTTTTTTGGCACAAACCTCCACTCCCAACATTCGGTTCAGATCGACCTGACATCAATCATGCATATATAGATTTATATCAGCTATAAAGTCTTGGCACAGAGTAATCCCCTGACTTATAAATATTCACAGGCACCTCTGACAGACATAGTCATCACAAATATGTCCGCTGTATCTGCACCAAATCATTAACATATCATTAATGTCAAGTTCACATGTCGAATATTTCTGACCTGTAATGTCAGCATGCACTCAGGTGCTTTCTGCAAACCCCACTCTTTTTAGACATGTTATCAAAATCCATTTAGGTTTTCTCTTTTCAATATCAAAGCACTGATATTGTGTCAAACACTGTCTCAGAGATACACACCGGGTGCCCTTTGGCATCTGTGTGCAGGTCTCTCACTGCTGATTCCACATGTGTAAAGGACCTCTTTGGATCACATTTAAAACAATATGTGTAACTTTTCCGGCATCGAAAGTTAATGGTGGGAAACATGCAAAGTAGAACTTCAAGTCTGAACCTAACCAGTAAAAAGCAAGTAAAAATAGAAATCCCCAAACGGGACACAAACTCTGTTCTCCTGGCAGACAAACTTGTGACTTACTCCACCACTCCTTTAACCTCCTAATGTGGACTTTGTAGTTTTTGCAAGGAGAACTATTGACACTCGCCATTCAGTGTTACTGCGGCTGGTGCAGAGGGCACAGATGCTAAAGGACACTCTGTGCTTATCTCGGTTATACCGGCCAAATCTGATAGAGCAGCAGTATTTGATGCCCTAGGATGAGAACTTGTTGGGTCACCTCAATAAATTCTAATTATTTTTTCAATGTTTAACCACATCTACAAACATGTTTCTGTTACATAAGAAAAGTTTAATCCTCTTCTGTCTCAGTGCATGCTTTCTCAACCTCTTGTATCCTTTCCAATTTTTTAAAAGTAACAATAAACACCTCATCAGACTAGCTGTCTAATTTCTGACGGGTAGGCGTGTCAGGAATGTCATTCCACCGTTTCTGTGTGCTTCCCTATTCTGTAGTGAATAAGTACCTGTTTGAATGAATGAAGCTCTTTCATGTAATTTGCATTAAGTATTGGATAATGTTACCAAATTCATATCATCTCCAGAGGTGGTTTAAATGACCGAATGTTAAATATACCCTGTGTCCTTCTTCGCTCAGGATTAATGTGTATGTGTTGCTCTCTGGTTACATGTCAGTGATGGGTGTAAATGCTGTCTGAAGCCTGCTGAACTCTAACTGGAAGGCACTCAAAGTGCTCAAACACTGAGCAATTCTCAAAAGCGCTGTCACAGTTTTAGGCTTCAGACACATTTTGCTTTTATTCATTTTATATTTGCAACTAAAAGCAGAAAGGCCAAAGTCATATTAGCCATCCACATGGGTAATCTGAACTAAAGTAATAATCACCCTATACTGCTTGTTTCTAGGTGGCTCTGCTGCGTATGTCATGGAGCGAACTCTTTGTTCTAAATGCTGCCCAGTGCTCCATGCCGCTTCATGTGGCTCCTCTGTTGGCAGCGGCTGGCCTGCACGCATCACCTATGTCAGCAGAGCGCGTTGTGGCCTTCATGGACCACATCCGAGTCTTCCAAGAGCAGGTGGAGAAGCTGAAGGCCCTGCAGGTCGACACAGCTGAATATTCTTGTCTCAAGTCAATTGTGCTCTTTACATCTGGTGAGTTTAAGTGAAAAAATGGGAAATAAGTAGACTTAAGTAAAGTAATATATGGAAATGGTTTGCACATTCTCTAGAAATGTAAAATCAGCTGGATTACCAAGTTGCCACTATTTCATATCATTGTGTGAGCTTTGTTTTTAGAGTACTGTTAATTTGGCACAGTTGAAAGCACCTCTGATCGTCCTTTAGATCAGCTGAAGGTATAAGACCAATGCCATCTGTGTCCTGTGAGTATGTTTTGCTCAGGGAGGAAGGGAGGAATTAGCATCCTGCTAATCTGATTTCTACTGGCACGATAGCATTGTGTTTACTGAACATGTAAGCTTACAGTATCATGTTAACAACATAACCTGAATTAGATGGCCAGTAGCAGGGTTATTACACACATTTAAACACAGCCAAGGCAAACATTTGATCACGATGTTCTTAAGCAGAGAGAAAAACGACCAGTGAAAAGAATAAAACAGCATGTTGTCATGACAACATAATAGTGGTGTAGATTAATTTAAATGACAACTATAAATCATTAAAATGTTGTGCAAAGGTGCTACCTATACCTGCTACCCAAAGGTGATATAAAAAAAATGCTCAGATTCATCCTAAAAGCTGCAAATACAAGTTTTAAGAAAGAAACAAAAGGTTTGTTAACACAAACCCCTGTACGACGTACACCTTATCTGAGGTGCATTTGAATAGAAACCAGTACTTGTCTGACTGAGAGGTGACCTCTAATGCTGCAGTAGATTGTGTCTCATTGGCTCCATATGTAAATGCTGCTGCTAGTCAGTCATGGGCTCAGCCCTCCATGAATTTGACTGTAATTTGATCACTTTGTCATACTGTAAAAGGCTGCTTTTGACCCCTGTGAGCAGCTCGTGCCTCACTTGAACCTCTTTGTTTTGCTGAACATAAGAATAAGCTTTCACTACGCACTATAAACTTTGCATTTGTATTTTGATTTCTGTCCATTTGTGGGAACGACTCTTTGAAAAGCAATTTATTTCTTTATTTACAACAGCAAAAAGAATCTGTTTATATAAAGTTCAAGAAACAACAGATTCATTATATTGTATTGTTGCATGCCTACTATTTGGACCCAAAAATCCAGTGTTATAATCCCCTTATTATACACAGTACAGTACTCAACAACAAAGAAAATGCCTTTATGCTAGAATAGATTTGTCGGTTTGCATCCAAAGCTTAGAAAAACAGGGCTCTTGAGCCTCACGACCTTACATTATGTGGCAATATGTCCTCCCCACTGAGTGACAGAGAGAATTAAATCAAAATATAATGGTTTTACATCTTGGCAAAACCCCTGGCATCTGCATTGTTTTGATCCTGCTTATACACAAAGCCTGTTGAGGTTTATCCCAGCAGTCACTGGGCTCCAGTGCCAGCCAAAATACTGTCACATCTGGGATATTTCAGAGAGAGATCATGCTTTGTGACCCAGGGGGAAATGGATGGCGAGGAAGCCAACACTGAGATGTCTCTCCTCTGTGTGATTTTACTGCTTTTTCCCCCCTTTCCCATCTTGCATGGCTTGTCAGATTCACTCTCTGCGTACTGAGCATCTTCACCAAGCTCTCTGTATGTAGGTAGCCGAGGATCCTCCTCTCCCTTCTTTTGCCTGTTTTCATCAGCCATCTCGCCTTCATGATCCCATCTATTATTGAAACCAGTCATCCACCCCTCCTCCCAACGCTCCCCAAACCCTAAACTCCAAGCCCAGCCCAACCCAAGCCCCAGGACCCCTGCCCCCACCACAGGAGTTGAATTATGTATGGTGCATTTCAGTGAGAAGGAGGATTCGCCATGACCTACATAACCCCTATAGCCCTAAGCATCCCATGTGACCTCCCTATATGTGCAGAAGCACATGTATACACATTAAAAAGCTGCACATCTTGGCAAGATCCTTGAACAGGATATTGTATTTCTTTGTGAAATATTCAGACTTTAATGATCAAATCCTGAATTTGATGTAGACATGCACACACCGTAAATAGACCTGTTAATAAATCTGACCCTTGCAGACCTTGCAGGATGACCTAACAAGCTCAGACAAACACCAATTGTCTCCCACCTCCCTCTGAGTCCCCTCCCACCACTCCCCCTGTGAAGCCCAGTCCCATCAAGCTACATCAGAGAGCGGGCATCTCAGTCCTGCCACCCTGATCCCTCACCCCCACTGACCCGGTGAGTGCCCAAGGATCAGACAAAAGAACACGGCACTTGGCGTAGAAGGGCACCCACAGAGCTGTCGCTTCAGCACGCGAAGCGGTTTCAGTCACACAGACAGCTTCGCTAATCCCGACCGGGCAGTGACTGCCTTGTCACGAAGGACTCTAAAATGGTCGGGCTGACAAAAACGCAGTCCAGCTGCCTCCCAAGTGGATGGAAATACAACCAAAGTGGGAACAATTATTCACCCGTAATGATGAGAATAGCGGCTGCTGGGGGTGGGGAGGGATTGACATGCTTGATTAAAATATGAGGTGAATTAATTTTTTTTTTTTTGTGGAACTGAGGCAGGGTTTTACACAGGGGACAGATCAAAGTGTGAGAAGACAAAGGAGACCTGTGATGCAGGATGACAGGTTAAAACTCACGGGCCAACGCCTTTTAACTGAAAGACTAAGCTTGAGAATAAATAACCCTCATCGAATACCTGCCTTCAATATGTGGGTTCACGCAGGGGGCAGGGTCAAAGAGCACTCCCACTTCTCGTACAGTATGTGGCAGAGTACAGTAGAATGCGTCTTTGTTTTGAGTTCACACATCTCTGACCTGCTTTGCAAAATCCCCTGTGATCTCCGCTCCACACAGAGGGTGTGAAGAGTACCGCGCGCTGCGTTACACACTCTTGGTTGTGCGAGACTCTTGCCAAGGTGGGGGCCGGTGAGACGAGAGGTTGAAGGAGTTGGAAGGCAGATAATGTCCCCCCAGCTGAGGAGAAAGTGAACACAGACCACAGGGGTGGAAGTAGATTTTGTCAAGTTGTAGCCAGATTTCTCTGAAAGGAAAATGCCGTGTTACATCTTGGTTCTTTCTGGCAATGAATAAGTATTAGGTGAAGACACCACTCTGCCACAAACTAAAAGGTTTTGTTAAAATCTTGGACAATTGAAGCTTCTTTCACGAAAAACAAACTTCATCCTATACCAAACAGTATTAGCCTAACATAACATTAATCCAGAACATTAGTAACCAAAATATGGCATGAGAAGTTATTTTTCTTATGCAGTTATTCCTCATCCTGCAATTCTGACTTAAGTTTTTTTCATATTTAATATGTTTGACACATGAGATACTGGAACCCGCAGAACATTGGTTATTATTTCATGGCTAACACCTGATTTGTCCTTCAACAGAAAATCTACACAGTAAGCTATAATGTAACCGCAAACCCCTCTGACCCATCAATCCAACCTAGCAAATGCAAAGCAGCCAACAACTGCTCTGATTGGCCTAAAATTAAATGAAAGTCAGTGTGTCACAAAACTCACCTTAATGCCATACAATCATTCTCACAAAAAGGCTACTCTGTGCCAAAGTTGTATGAATGCTTATAATGCAGTATATAATGCAGTTCTAAATCTTGACTTTGTATTCATTTCTACTAGACGCTATGGGCTTGTCAGACGTCGCCCACGTGGAGAGCATCCAGGAGAAGTCTCAGTGTGCTCTGGAGGAGTATGTAAGAAACCAATACCCCAGCCAGCCGAACCGCTTTGGACGCCTCCTCCTCCGCCTGCCGTCCCTGCGCATTGTCTCCTCTCCAGTCATCGAACAGCTGTTTTTTGTGCGCCTCGTTGGCAAGACTCCAATTGAGACGCTCCTGCGTGACATGCTGCTGTCAGGCTCCAGCTACAACTGGCCCTACATGCCCACAGTACAGCGGGAGCGACCGATCTCTCTCCACTACAATGAGAATGGGCCCTGAAGTGGAAGGACAGATCAAGGAGAAGCTACGGGGGGAAATTAAGGTTGAAGGTTGACCTGACTGCTCATCAATCCATCTTTCTTTCCCTTTATTGTCTGCATTCAACTTCTCAGCTTCCCAAGAGGAAGTATCTCCCTCACCATTCCGCTCTAAACACCGACATTGACACACCACCATCCCAGTTACACAAGCCAGGCTATCCTTCACTATCGCTAATACAGAGACTTGGTGGCCCGTTGCAGCTCCTCAGCTGAGTCTACATTTGAGATGTGGCGTGAGATGGACAGGTTGGTAGAATGGGTTATTGCGCAGTTCACCAGCAGGTCTGTTGGACTCACTTCAGATGTCAGTCTCAAAACCCATGCAAACAATTTCAGCGAGCATTTGCTTCATTTTCGGTGATACGCCTACACATACGGAAAATGTGTGCTAGCATCTGCGTACGAGCATGGCGAATACTGAGCAAGGGCTTTACCAATGGGACAGCCAAGAGCACAAAGCCTGTTGTAAATATACCAATTTTTAAAAAAAGAAAACCAGAAGCCATTAAAAAAAAGACAAATGCCAAAATGTCTTGAACTTTTGCAGAGGATGTTTTATTGTGTGTTTGTATTAGCACTGTTTATATGGAGAGAAAACTCATGATTGTGTCCATATGTACAGTATATCATCGATTCATAGACATCTAAGGCTTATTAGGGTTCAACTGGGGAAGCTCAGGTTCAGAGGGTGGGCAGACAAACATGTCAATATCAGAACAAAAAAGACAAACCCAGCAAATTCTACACTTATCAGCAGCCTGTGCCAAAGCTGACAAATCATACTGTTTGGAGTATTTTTGTGATAGTGTTGGTTATTAAAAAAAAAGAAGTTTGGTTTGTCTATAATTTGACTTGTTGTGGGGTCTCAGGGGCGAGAAGGCGTTTGTAATGAATACAAATAAAAGCGTAGGCACTTGCATTGAAAACTAGTCAGTTTGAATCTGCAGAATCACAGCACTGGTAGATTGTTTCTACCCTTACCCTATTTGACTGAAGTATATTTTTTCTTACTCAAAAGACCCATGGTGTTATCATCGGGGTGGCAAAGCTCATCCTCCTTATTGTTATTACTTTTTTTTTTTTAGTAATGATTGTCAGTATTGGACCCTTTAGACAGGGGGGTGGGAGGGTGGGATGGGCTTTTACAAAACTAGCTGTACTTGCCTTAGAACAAAGATTTTGTCACTGAGCATTTATCTTATGACTGTGCCATAATCTCTCGTTACCTGTTATAACAGGTATTATGTCCTGTCAGGATTGGAAATGAGTTTGCATGAAGTTAAAATGTGATGTGCAACATGTCATTGAAGAGTTATGCACAATCCAAATATTTTAATTGAGTTAATGCAGAATCCTTTCTGCTTTTCTTATTTTCTGTATATATATACACACACATAAACATATATAATTTCGAATTTGTATATGTAATTCATGTGAGCCAAAAGCCCAGGCTTCAGACAGCTCAAAATATTAAAATCAGAAAGCCTTTTCCTCCTCTTCACTCTGTTTAATCTGTATATTTCTAATATGGCTATCTCACACATAGAGCTCTGGCTGTGAGAACACAAGTCCTACTCACCTGCTGTCCAAACCTTTGTTTATGAGGGTCAGCCAATCAGAAGACTGAGGATCAACTGAGCAGCTGCACTAAGGCCCAATATAAGATGAACAAAGATTACTTTGATTTCTCTTTGCTGGGAGAAGGCACAACTGAACCATTTTGACATCTTTCGCACTTTCCGTTTTTAGACCTCATGCAAGCTCTTTCCATTTCCTGGTGATATTGTCGTGTAGGGAAACCCCCTCAATTCATGTCATTTGAGCTTATCGTACCGATACCATAAAGTAATGTATCACTAACCTCTGAAAACCTCAGACTATGTTACAATATTATCCCCAATGGACTTATGACTGTGACTTAGCTTAGGACTATTTTAAGTTGGTTTTTATTGTTTGACAACCTGTCTCGCATGTCCAGCATGGCACCCTAGTGTCGACCACCAGTGTTGATACTGAAAAAGCCACCTTGGACCGTAGAAAGCTGTTTGTTGGTAAATAAATTGACAGAAAGTTTCTATGAATTGTTTTTATCCCCTCTACTTTTGTTTGGAAATATGGATTATCCGTTAATTAAAATAAAATTGTTTTGTTCACACTAACTTTTCTAATGTCTTTAACTGTTGTCTTAAAGTAAATGCATTAAAAAATACAAGCCATTCTACATTAAACTTTTTTTGTCTCATCAGCTCTTTAAGTTTGAGGAACACTAGCTCCTACTAATGCAATTTAACAGGAAATCTTACAAAGGAGTAAATATTTTACATTTTTTAAAATTCCTTCAGATATCATTTCTATGCCAAAAATTGAGTCAGAGGCATAAACTTAATCTTTCCTAAATTCAGAGAATGTTGTAGAGAATGTAATGTTCTAGTTGTCAAATGGAAAGAAATCCTAATGTGAGCAGACCAAAACTTTAGAATATATCATAATTTATTTTGGCACTGTGGCTGGTAGAGACCCGCAGAAAATAAATCTTGGTGATTGGATATTTCTTGTCCAAAAGCTTACATCTTCATTGTTTTTTAAATACATGTATAAGATCAGGGTGAAATAAGTCACTTGGTTGAGCAGATGACCCATGAGCTGTAAAGCTGCACGTCATGCTGCCTTGTGCATCCATCTCTGCTCTCTAATGCCCCTGCCAAATAGAGGCTGAAAATACCTTTTATCTATCCAGATCTTATCAAAGCAGCAGGAGATTACCAAGCCTATGAAAAAAACCCAACAACAAATAATTAATTGTTCACATTGTCTATGCATAGACAAAGCTACATGGGAAAGCCTTTTATTTGCATTTAATCATATAAGTTTAACCTGTTTTACAAAGCTGTAAGACCATCATATAGCTGCCTCATATAACTGAGCTGACAGAGACTGTCTTTATATCAAAGATGGGAAATGATCAGTTTTATGTATCTGATGTATCTGAACTAATCATTTTAATTTTGATTTTACCTGATTTTTTGGAGCTAAAAGCAACAAGAAGACGAGTACCAAATAATCACTTACGCTAGTAAACTTGACACAATTACAAGCAAAGAACAAAACAATAAAATCCTAGAATTTCACCAAAGCAGAAGAGCAAGGTTATTAGATGGGTTGCTGTACAGGTAAGTGTGCAGTGAGTGATTATTTGTTAAAAACTCAGCTAAGAAGTCCAGGTCTGTGGCACCGATTAGCACAGCTAAAGCCATCAGATAGCTTCCAGCTGCAATCACCTGTCAGTCAAATCAGTCAAACCCTTGATAAAGCAACTTTTATAAAAAATAAAATATTTTAAATACATAAAGGTATGATTCACCAGTTGTTATGAAAGGGGAAATGTACACTGGAAAGCAAATTTATTTCTGATGTAAGTCCATGAAAATAACCTCTTTTTAAGCCATCTGCTAATAGACATTTGAGTCAACTTCAGGTTTTGGAATTTCCAGGTGGTTTCATTTTTTTCATAAACAGATGAACTGATGCTTTAAAAGCTTGGGGTCTGTTCTTTATTTTATTTATAATGCTTGGCCCATGTCTTGTACAATCCAGACACAAATGGTAATCTTCTGATTCTAATACATCCATATGCTGACTTTGGATTATATCCTACCATAGCAAAAGTTTAGAGGTTTTGACAACACACACACACACAAAATTATCTGTCACCTCAAACAATTTAGAGTAAATCCATTAACTGGTCAATTATACATAAAATATTTTGATTCAAGGAAGGAAAGAGACACCGATCAATACTGTGGATCAATCACTGATTTTAAAATAAATAGGGGATTCTGTGTGCTCGCGTTAGGAAGCAGCTCAAATGTTGTTCGAGGCCTGGTTGATGCATGACAGAAAGTAAACAAAAACTGTGACCCAGAGCACACATGGTCTTTGACCTTTGGGTTCAAGGTGTGTCACCAGGTGTATGCACGTGTGTGCCTGCACATGTGCTGAGGTTTGAGCACATATAGCTGCTGGTCAGCTCTCGGTGTTCACATCAGACAAAGAAGAGAGAAAAGAAAAACAGAACAATGATGGCTTGTAACTTTAAGTTCTCAAACATGTCAAGTTCTCTTATTCCCACCGCAAAAACACAAGGGCTCACACAACACACACTCCCCCACATGGTAACCTTGTGCCCTTTACACCCAACCTCCCCTCCTCCACCTCCCTCTTCAATCCTTCAATCTCCGCCCTCTACCCTAACCACCCACCACCATCTCACCTCCCGCCCCAACCCGTCTGTGTGTGTGTATGTGTGTGTGTGTGCGTATGGAGAGTAGCCGATTGACTTATGCCTTCATTTCAGAGCTGTCACTCCTGGCCAAACACCATGACCCTTCAACCTCCATTTTGGAGCCGCACATTTTTTTCGTTCCCTCACCATATGAATATAAAAAACACATGTGGCCAAAAGGTGTGTGTGTATGTGTGAATGTTTATGTGCACAGGTAAATCAAACTGACAGAGCTCCTTTGAATGGCAGGAGCTGAATTACTTTTGCACTTCAATTTTGCACACCTGCCATTTATGGCAAACACTAGGCTCAGCATAAACCATAAAAGCAAAATACGTTGCTTCAAGATACAAATCAGAGCCAGTAAATATCTCAACCTCCAGAGCCAGCTGCAGCAATTACAGTCCTTTTTTCTCTGAAGTTAAATTACTTGGGATATTAACAATTTCTGAATACCACAGTTGGTCGACTTTACAGGCTAATATGTAAGATTTAGTTTTTGCTTTGAACAGAACCGCTGAAAATATTCTATAAACATTTTAGAAGTGTCCTTTTTAGTACAATCACACTCATTGGGTCTCAATTCAAATCTATATCAGTACATTCATGTAGTGCACTATGTGTAGTAGTGACTGATGTGTCAATTTTTGGAAAGACAGCATTGCTCAGTTTTAAACCTACCAGATATGACAGTTGCAGTGTTAGATTGCAGCTGCTGAACATTTACAACTTCTAGCAACTTGCCTTTGTAGTACTAAACTCTCGCTAACATCATCACTGGTGCTGATGATATACCCTACTTCTACTAGGTTAAAATTGGTTAGTGGTTCGTTGTTTTGGACTGCAAAGCCCAGATGAAACTCAGTGAGTGTAACAACATTATGCTATGAGTGCACATGCAGGTACTTATAGTGCACTTCATGTACAGTAGCCTTAGTTGGCAGCATGAAAAAAACTACATAAAAAACTGATGAAGCTTCTGGGTGTAGAATTAAAGCACCTTCAAATGACTGTTGTGAAAAGTTTTTCACAGAACTCTTGTGCAGCCCTGTGAAAAACTAAGTACCCTCACTGTTGCCACAGGGAGGGTAAGTAGCAGCCAGGCACTGACAATTAAAACATTTGATTAACTGGTTAACAGCAATTTATAAGAATAGAATTTTGTCAGTGCACTCGTCTGGAGCATTTACGTATGTGTTAACACAGTACCACAAAACCTAAGAGCTACAGTGGCTTGCAAAAGTATTCGGCCCCCTTGAACTTTCCCACATTTTGTCACATTACAGCCACAAACATGAATCAATTTTATTGGAATTCCAGGTGAAAGACCAACACAAAGTGGTGTACACGTGAGAAGTGGAACGAAAATCATACATGATTCCAAATATTTTTTACAAATAAATAACTGCAAAGTGGGGTGTGCGTAATTATTCAGCCCCCTTTGGTCTGAGTGCAGTCAGTTGCCCATAGACATTGCCTGATGAGTGCTAATGACTGAATAGAGTGCACCTGTGTGTAATCTAATGTCAGTACAAATACAGCTGCTCTGTGACGGCCTCAGAGGTTGTCTAAGAGAATATTGGGAGCAACAACACCATGAAGTCCAAAGAACACACCAGACAGGTCAGGGATAAAGTTATTGAGAAATTTAAAGCAGGCTTAGGCTACAAAAAGATTTCCCAAGCCTTGAACATCCCACGGAGCACTGTTCAAGCCATCATTCAGAAATGGAAGGAGTGTGGCACAACTGTAAACCTACCAAGACAAGGCCATCCACCTAAACCCACAGGCCGAACAAGGAGAGCACTGATCAGAAATGCAGCCAAGAGGCCCATGGTGACTCTGGACGAGCTGCAGAGATCTACAGCTCAGGTGGGGGAATCTGTCCATGGGACAACTATTAGTCGTGCTCTGCACAAAGTTGGCCTTTATGGAAGAGTGGCAAGAAGAAAGCCATTGTTAACAGAAAACCATGAGAAGTCCCGTTTGCAGGTTGCCACAAGCCATGTGGGGGACACAGCAAACATGTGGAAGAAGGTGCTCTGGTCAGATGAGACCAAAATGGAACTTTTTGGCCAAAATGCAAAACGCTATGTGTGGCGGAAAACTAACACTGCACATCACTCTGAACACACCATCCCCACTGTCAAATATGGTGGTGGCAGCATCATGCTCTGGGGGTGCTTCTCTTCAGCAGGGACAGGGAAGCTGGTCAGAGTTGATGGGAAGATGGATGGAGCCAAATATAGGGCAATCCTGGAAGAAAACCTCTTGGAGTCTGCAAAAGACTTGAGACTGGGGCGGAGGTTCACCTTCCAGCAGGACAACGACCCTAAACATAAAGCCAGGGCAACAATGGAATGGTTTAAAACAAAACATATCCATGTGTTAGAATGGCCCAGTCAAAGTCCAGATCTAAATCCAATCGAGAATCTGTGGCAAGATCTGAAAACTGCTGTTCACAAACGCTGTCCATCTAATCTGACTGAGCTGGAGCTGTTTTGCAAAGAAGAATGGGCAAGGATTTCAGTCTGTAGATGTGCAAAGCTGGTAGAGACATACCCTAAAAGACTGGCAGCTGTAATTGCAGCAAAAGGTGGTTCTACAAAGTATTGACTCAGGGGGCTGAATAATTACGCACACCCCACTTTTCAGTTATTTATTTGTAAAAAATGTTTGGAATCATGTTTGATTTTCATTCCACTTCTCACGTGTGCACCACTTTGTATTGGTCTTTCACCTGGAATTCCAATAACATTGATTCATGTTTGTGGCTGTAATGTGACAAAATGTGGAAAAGTTCAAGGGGGCCGAATACTTTTGCAAGACACTGTATATCTCAGACTCTACATGAGTTAAAATTTTAAGTGTTAAAGTTCATGACTGCACAATCAGGAAAGGACAGAACAAGAAGCATTCTCCTTGTAAGTAGGCTTTCCAGGAGAACGCCTCTTCTCTTGAACACGGCAGCATGGTGTAGATTTGCAAATTAACCACAAGACCTGTGGATGTCTTTTGGACAGATGAGACCAAAGTGGTGATGTTTGGCCATAATGCACAGTGCCATTGTTGGCGAAAATCAGTCACAACATATCAGCACCTCTAGCGCGAACACCTCACACAACCTTCAAGCACGGAGGTGGAATGGTGGTGATTTTGGCTTGTTTTGCAGCAACAGGTCCTGGGCACCTTACAGTCATTGAGTCAACCATGAACTCATCTGTATACCAAAGTATTTTGGATTCAAATGTTAGGCCATCTGTCCAACAGTTAAAGTTGACCCAAATATAGAAGCAACAGCTTAGACAACAGATTTGCTGAAAATGAAGAAAATCGAGGTGTTGTCATGACGCAGTCAAGGTCCAGACCAAATTTATTAAAATGTTGTGATGGCACCTCATTGGAGCAGCGCATACAGAAAATGAATACTTCAACTTATTGCTGCTGAAGTTGGCTCCAAAGAGTCCTGTAAAAACATTGTTTTTCATGTGACTGGTTTAAATTTGCAATGTTGGTCTCGAAGATAAACATAAACCAATGGGTGATCTCATCGTGACTACATCCATCTTTTATGTGCAGTCTACAACACACACATGGCTATACATGCAATAATGTATTTTGAGACACGGCTAGTCACTAATTGACTAATTTAACCTTTTTTTGGGGGGGGGGACTATTCAGCGTTAATCTGGTATTTGTTTCACTTATTTTCTGTGGTTTCTCTTCTCAAAACATCGTTATTATATCAACCAATTATTTAATTGTATAACCTTTTCACTTCACTTCAAGATTTCTTCACCTAAAACCAAGTGAGAGTCAATTAAGTGTCAGTGTAGTGCCACACTATATTTACATTTCCACATACACAGAAACAGTGTATCCATCTGACTTGTCTGTAGGTAAGCGGCCATACCAATCAGGTCCCAGCCAGAGGTCGACATGACAAACACAATAAGGCAGCAGATTCATCACCCTGTGCGCTCTGACAGTAATTGTCCTGTGTCCATGTCACGGTTCCACCTTGTTAAAAATACTAGGGATGCTCCTTTGACAGAGATGACATCGGCCCCAGTCACATACACTTAAGCCAGACACCTTCGCCATTTGTTATGACACACTTTCAATTTAACAAAAGGGCCCCACCGAAGATGAACAGTGCCCTACGTGGGAGGAGAAAGGCCGATGAATATAGGGCAGTGTGTGTGTGTGTAATTTAGTCTTTGGTAGATGAGGTGAGACATCTGGAGGGATTTTGTTTAATAAAAAGGCACATTTCGTCTTGTTGCTAAATGTGAATGTTAGCAGCACAAGGGCAAGCCAGACGTCCATCTCTGGAGAATACGGCGGTGCAGATCGATAGGTGGGATGTCAGATTGAATTGAGGTCACTCTTTGTCTCCCCAAAGAGGTCCCACTTACTGGCAAAATAAAGCGGGTATTAAGTTAAGAGTGTGGGGGGCGGTGGGAGTGGTCGGCTCGTATCTGTGACCCCTCTCTTGTCAGTGCGGTGAGGCTTTTTGTGCTGCAACATGTTCATTCTCTGTTGTCTGGAGGGAAGGTGAACATTTGACACCGAGAGAGTCTATTCTTTGAGGGATCAATAACCTGATGGATGTGGTGAGACTGCTGTTCCTCAGTTAGACCCGCCACCATAGTCGCTCTTAAAATGTTGACTCTTTTATTTTTTGCACATTTTTAGTTTGAGTAATGTGGCGGGCTGGTGGTGTGAGGCAAATGGAGTCACTGCAGTCTGGGGCTTTATTGATTAGTCAGTGGCGCAATCATTTGTTTGTCTGAAACCATTTCTAATATGTGTTTTAGTTATGTTAAGACGCCTACAATTAAAATACTAAAAGTTTGTTGTTTTCTTCTGCTACTCATTGCTACAGTAGCTATGGGTTTTTATGACTGCCCATACAATATAAATCAGTGTAAGGACTGGCTGAGTGGTGGAGGACACACACTTGGAGGCAGAAATGATCTTCGACTTGATTTATTTACAACTCTTACCAGACAAACAAAGCCATTCAGGGTGATTTTAAAAGGAAAAAAAACTAGAAAAGCTGAAAAGAACACAAGAAAATGAGCAATCAGACAAAAGTAAATCTAGACTTTGCCCATTGGATCTATCTTAAACTGTGTAGAAAACTGAATACATACCCCATGAATCCAACTATTGTATGCTGAAGTCCCTTCGTAAAGAATGCTAATATTGGAAACCTGGCATGTTGAAAGAGAAGTGACACTTACTGAGAAACCAGGGGACACTACACACTCATATGGATGTGACCTGTTAGCTCAATCATGTTACATTTAGTAATACTTTAAACTAGTAACTGATCCCACAAACTCATCAGTAAACTCTTTAGACCTCAGCTGCACAGGCCTAGAGACCAGTCAGTGACCTTCCTGGTAACCTTTGGTGAGATGTTGCAAAGGTTTCTGTATATTTGTGAGTGAAATCGGGTGCAAATAGGGTGCTGCACTAAATAACGTGTTGTGATTGCTTTGATTACTAGCAGATTGCTGTGGTCACTGAAAGTAATCCTTGTGTACTCCTAGTTCTGGTGTGGTTAAGGGAAGATAGCATCTGGGAAGGTATCTGCCATAAAATGTTTGCCAAAGCAAATATATAAATTACGGTATGAAGAGACGTTCGGTCAGGGTTTCAGGTTAACAACAACAGCCTCAGGTGTTGTTTGCCAACAGGGTGCCGGTGGAAACTGTGCTGCTGTTGGCCAAAAAGGGGGAGGGATATTGGGAGGCAGTGAAAAAGCAGAAAAGGCAGAAATGTGAGGTTAGAGGAGGGAATTAAAATGTAGGAACCATGACTGGCATAGTGAGAGAGATGACTAATATAATGGAATGTGGGGCAGGTATGGTGTTAAGGAGAGAAATGTGGACGAACAGTCAGTGGTGGATTTTGCTAAAAGAATGGAAATGGCTGTGGTAAACACATATTTCAAGAAGAGGAAGGGACATAGAGCAGCTTTAGGTGTTAGGCAAGTGTTACCAGATCACCGAAAAAGTACACCTGTGTTGCTGAGAGAACCTGCCCACAAGGTATTTGGTGCATCCTCTGGACAAAGAAAAGAAGACAAGGTGACTTCGTGGTGGAATGATGAAGTACAAGAAAGTATTCAAAGGAAGAAATAAAAATTTAAAAAGTGGTCTAGTCAGGGAGAAGAAAAAAGTAGACAGGATTACTGGGACGCCAGGCATATGGCAAAAAAGAGAAAGGTGGTATAAGTGACACTGGCCACTATGTATCAGTTGGCTAGACAGACGGAGAGATTGAGTTGGAAAGGATGTTGTAGTGATTAAGGATAGATATGGAAACGTACGAGCAAGTGAGGAGAGTGTGCTGAGAATGGGGAAGGAATACCTCGAGGAGCTCATCGATGAAAAGAAAATGACAGCGTGAGGAGGACGTGTGGAGGACAGTTAGTGAATAAGGAAATGCAGACGATTTGTAAGGAGGAAGTGAGGACAGCTATGAAGCAGCTATGAAACGCAGTTGGTCCAGATGACATACCTGTGCAGGTATGGGGATGCCTAGGCGAGAGCAGTGGGTGTTTTAACCAGGTTGGTTAATACAATTATGGAACATGAATAGAGAACATGCATACTGGTACTGATTTTCAAGAATTAGTGTGACGTGCAGAGCCGTAGTAACTATACAGGGATAAAGTTAATGAGCCATACCATGACGATGTGTCAAAGAGTTGTTGAGTATTTTGGAGAGAAAGTTAGAAAGATTAAGCTGAGATGGTTTGGATATGTGCAGAAGAGAGACAGTGGATATATTGGATGAAGGGTGTGGAACTTGGAGCTGTCAGGCAGGAGGAAAAGAGGAAGAAAACTTTCATTGATGTAGTAAAGGAGCAAAAGCAGAAGGCTGGTGTGAAAGAGCCTCCCTAAAGGGACCAGCTGAAAGAGGAAAAAGAAAATCTGTTAAGCCCTTTAACGACTTTCTTATTGTCCGCTTTTATGTCCCCCAACTATAGTATTTTGTTCAGTCGCATCAGTCTCATTGTGGCATCATCTGTAGCTAAAAGCTCTAAAAACCAAAATGACAAAGCGAGGGACAAGTGAGGATCGAAGCAGTTAGCATCTAAAGAGCTAGACTTTTCCCTGAGGAGGTACTTTAAGCTAGATGATAATTAAATAGAAGGTAAATACTGGACTAAATTTGTAAAAAAAAAAAGTTAAAGAAAAACAACTAAAAATTAAAGCTAACATTGTTTTATACATAACTTGACCTAATAATACAGCAGGGCTGTCTTGCATGTTCATTTTTACTTGTTCGGCTGCTATGTCACTAAAAAAAAGCTTTGACTTTTGTAACCTGTATTTTCACGGAGCTTGACAAATGCAGCTGAAAATCTCAACCACCAGTGTATGCTGTGTAAATGGTTTATGAGAACAAGACAAAGTCAAAGTTCATTTTTACTTTCATTAATTTCCTCACTTTTTCTGTCTTTCTATGATTTATATCTGCATGCATGAAAAGGGCCAGGCCCGAAACTCTTTACTGAGCACACCCTCCGGACACTTGATATACTGTGTAGAGCAACGCATCTCCAAAACTAATATTGTAATGAATTGGATCTGTGTCTACGTGTGTGGCCCTACAGTGGACTGTTTGTGAAGATGTCCCAAAAGCAATACCTCCATTTCCAGAATCAACAGACCCCGATTTAGCATTCTCAGATCCCCTGAAATGAAACGTTCATTTTTTTTCCACAACCATCATCTCCGGCAAAGCATTGCGAGGGAATTGGATCTGTCTCAGCACAACCCCTCTCCACTCAGATCTCATCAAGCGTGGGTTGGAGTCACCCCTCTCCCACGGAAATTGCTCTGAACGGCAGGAAAATGTACATCATTGAGGTGCCGACCAAAAATGGCTTCGGTCCCCTTCTCACACAGACAGCAGCCCCCCACTCAGCATTTGTCTTATAAATCCTTAAAAAGGGCCCTGACTCCAATGTATGGCAACACCATCAATATTGATGTGGGAGAAAGTTCTTCCAAAGCCGCCTCAGTCACAGAACATTAATATTGATAGTGTTGTGCACCAGCCCGGACGCTCGGTATGCCTCTAAAATGGTAATGGCATCTGGACCGAGGGTTAGAGGCCAATATCATTGCTGAATATGGACATAGCTGTTTAGCTGCAAGCAGGACAGGGGGCCATGCCAATCATTGCATCCTCTTCGTCAGCCTGACCAACCCAAGAAAGGTATGTCGAGGTTGCTGAGGAACTTTGACTTTTACTTCATTTGATTTTATTCTTCCAGTGAACTTTCACATCGTGGACAGGCCCTGTGGGATTATAGATATTTTTTCATAAGGGGGATTCAGTTAAGGTGTTGCATTATGACACAGGCATTGCCTGTGTCAGTGATTAATTTACTTTCTTTTCTTGTGGTGTGCTTCTAAAGCACACGTTACTATGCACATGTAGTGTTTAAAAGGAAACCAGTGCAAAAGTACTAATGGGCCGTTGAGGCTGGGTGTAAAACTGAATTAAGTGTCATAGAGACCAACATAGGATAGAATAGCTTTTTATTGTCATTGTACATGTACAATAAAATTGTGGGTGCTCCAGACCAGCTGTGCAGGAAATGTGAATTTAAAGCATTAAAATCAGCCTAGTATAAAAATGGTTTTTGGTTTTATGGATAGTTTCATCCTTCATAACAACTGTACAGTGGTTACATTTTTATTTCATTTTATTTTTTACACTAGTGCTGAGACAGGTAACTGTACCTGTTATCCTCGTATGCGCTGGCTATCTGCTAGGCCTTTTCTAATCCAGTTCCAGCTCCAAGCTGTTACTCTATTCATTAAGGCTGCTGTCCCTAAAATAATCAGAGGTCACTGTCGGCCTCCCTGGCTTTTTATTAGCACTATTCATGTGCAGCATTTCTTTAAGCTCAGTTTTTAAAACCTTATAATGCAACTGCAGCTTATACACTCACAGTTTGCCACCAAATATTTAAAAAGTTCAAAAAACAGAATCACTCTGAGGCTCACTATGATTTCAATGGGTACATGAAGCTCAGGTAGGATCAGGAATTTTTCATATGAGTCATTCAAACCACACAGCAGCATAATAATGACTAATCTTATGTTAAGGATGAATCGCTTCAGATGTTCTCTTGTCTGGAGTTTGGTCCATTTTCAGCATCTAGTCCAACTTCAATAACCCTACAAACATTGCTGCTGCTTATTTTTCTGTCTTCATTTATGTCCAAAGTGATAGCAGAACTGTATATTTTAGTTTTTTAGAAATCCCTCAATCAGAACATGGTTTGTCATCCATTTAGATGGAAACTACCGAGCTAACTACCTGCTAACTTCTAACTCCGTTAAATCTCGTAAATCCTCTACTACATGGATGCCTGGATGTTAAACTTTATTGTAACAGCTGGGAGAGCAGCCACACTGAACATTTTATTAGAGATGAAAGAATTTGAGCCATTTTAACTCTCAGTGATACCACAGTGTTTGTTTAAGTTTAAAAAATAAAAAAGACTTTGGACCCAAAAACTACTACTAATGAACTAATGCAACTGCAACTCCAGTCTAAGGCGTCTAGCTCCAAAAACCAAACACAGTATCAGTCAGAACACGAACGATGAGGCTTTAAAATGCAGAATACAGAAACTAGTGGGCAATTTTATGAGTTTTATGCCACTCTATCCTTTTTTTTTTTAGCATTTGAAGATGTAGACTGAATCATGAGAAATGTAGAGTGTATTTTCTTCAGGTTGAGCCATTCTAGGGGTCTAAAGTCATAACACTATGCCCTGGTTTTGGCAATTTGTGCTTTATTCTATTCTCCTTTATTTCAAGAATGTAGGAGTAGTTATGGCTTGGGAGAGCGGTCATTCTCAAGTCAGAAGGTTGGTAGTTCTATTTCTAGCTCATTCAGTCCTCGTGTCGAAGTGTCCTCGGGCAAAATACTGAAATTCCTGAAGTTTACTCCGTGTGTCACTGCATGTGTGTTGTATATAAAAAAGTGCTTTATGAATAGTTGAATGTGACTTGTGGTGTTTTTGTGGTTGACAACACTAGAAATGCTTTGTAGGGATGCAATATATTTTCCTTTATTGCTACTCACTAGACGACCCTCTGAAGAACATCTTACAGCAAGTACCTGATTTAATCATCCACTGCATGATTTTATCAAACTTAAATAATTGATAGACATGCTTTGTTTGCATGTGACTGCGTTTACCTGTGATGCATACTATTGAATATACTGTGCTTTTCATAATCAGAAATAGCCCATTGGCCCCAATGATATCATGGCTCCATGTTGTGTACTCTGCTTGTGCAAACATTAGATTATGCTGAGGTTGTTTTCTGGGTCAGTAAGTTAAATATTTCAGATGGTTTATTTTTAGCGCCGTCTGTTTCCACTTTGTGCATGCTCTGCACGTTTGCGTGTCCATGTGTATGTGTTGGTGCATCTCTTGCTCTGTCTGCAGGCTGCATTTGACCCAGTAAGTCATCTTCATGTGCCCCTGGGGTTTATCAATTGAGTGTTGTATGCAGAAACAGGCCATCACAATTAGTGGCCAAATAATTGTTAACACCTCTGATAGAGTACAGTGGGCTAACAGAACTCTTGGAACATCACATAGATCTGTAGAAAGGTGCTTGTATTTATTGTTGTTCTGTTGCTTTCACCAAACTAGTGCAATCACAACCCACCTCGGTATAAAATATCCAGTGTGCTTAAAGCAGTGGGGAAACCAAATCCCATTAGATCACTTGTACATGGCATTGAACTGTCATGGTGCAAAGAGGGCACTGTAATTGCTGCACAGACGAGTGGTCATTGAACTGTAAAAAGCAGGGAGGGTTTTCCACAGATTATGAAAAACAGAATGATTGGAAACTGCCCAGAGGCAGAGCTCCCATGATAATTTCTGACCTTACCATGTATGTGGAATCAATGCAGGGCTCTGTTGTTGACCTTAGCTGTTCTCTGCAACAAATACCGTTGCTATGTTTTGTAAAGACAGCCCTCCTACAGTAGCTCTCCTACTCCTTTCTTTTCTCTTCTTCAGCTAACCTTTCTCTGACTTTCTTTGGGTTTGTTGCTTTGATCTGTCTTACTTGAAACTTTGTGGAAATCAGGTTTTGTATCTCTCTGAAGTATATCTCTCTTATCTCTGTCCATTATATTGTTTTTTTTTTGTTGGTTTTTTTTTATGTATTTGCAGTGAAGGAAACTGTTTCTGTTGCTTAAAGTTCAGAGCAATGTATTGATTGTGTTTGAATATTACTTAAACTAAATGCCTAACAATTAGATTCTGCTATTTTATTTTTTATTACTGTACAACCTGAAAGAAAACACATAAATACAAAGGAAAAAATGTTTTGGAGCAGATTTAAATGCCGGAGAATGACTTGATTTAAGGGCTTTTTTAAAAACACTATGGAGTTAAGTATGACAACACTGTATATTTGCAAAAATGTTTTAATAGAAATGAGCATAAATATGTTTTTAAAGGGCAACAGAAAAAATGTCCCACATTTATTCTGGCAGTCTCAGCACAGGTAAACCTACATCATATTTTGTTTCTGTGACTTTATAACACTAACTGTGAAGTTGAAATAATCCTGGGTGTACATCTTAACCATTAACAATCTGAAATGAGCCATTTTAGCTCCTCTTGCTTTCAGGTCACCCTCCCTTTACACCAGCTTTCATCTCATTGGCTGTGCTTTACAAACAGAAGGATGAACAGCAGTTAGGTTTCCTGCTGTACTCACAGAGAGATTTGTGAGATACCTGAGATAGCTATGTTAGCAATATATTTATTCGCTCTTATCTGAGTTCATGCACATCTAAGAGTAGAAAGTAACTCTCTGAAACAAGCATTAAGAGCAGTCAAGCTTTTGGCTTCCAGGGATTTTTTATACATAGACTTAGCTCATTTTAAAGTTTAAATATCTTCCTTTGGCCATTTGTTACAAATTCAGTGAAATAAACTGATATCAAGGAACCTCAAATGAAGCTGTCTCTTCTTAAAAGCCCCGTTTCTAAAGTAGTTCTAGCTGAGCAGTTCTTCTGTGAATGGCCTTGCAGCCGTTCCAGGCGATGCCACAGGGCTCCATTGTGCCTCTGCCAAGCTGTGACAGAACCATGTCCAACTTCTCACCTGCAGCATTGTGCACCCGGAGAGCTCAGTGCAGAATAATTGGGAGCTGAGATTCCAGGACAAGTTTCTTTTTGTCCATTTTGTGGGAATTACTGACCCGGAAGTGTGAGGTCACAGCTGTGGTAATTGGTGTTGGGTGATGCAGCTGTGTGTATCTGTCCCTACATGTGTGTTTGTGTGTGTATACTTCCATCTGTGTACTATTTTTTCTACATTACACAGGGTGTGCATGCACAGTATTAGCAATGCAGACTTTTTTTTTCTTTAGATTGAGTCTTTCCCAGATTTGCTGCATCTGTCTTTAATCTGCAAAGATGGGAGCTGATTTTCTTTATGTGACATGCTACATTTTAAATTCAAGGAGAACCAGCAGCGAAGTAAATTTGTTCCACTAAATATGATGCGATGTACAACACAATCACTTCTTTATCCACTCAAAAGTGAACAGAATGATGAGAAATTAGCCTCTTAATTATGGGGAAAATCAAAAACAGTGCCTGGCTCTTTTCCAAACGGTGTCTTCTCCATCTGCGCTACTGAGTGTTACTCTGCATGAAGTCACACTCGCAGCAGTGAAGGACACTCCAGATTAAGGTTAAGGGTATAAATAAACAGGTACTGTGGGGCACGCTCGCTTACTATTCATCATGAGCAGGAAACAGTATACTATAGACATTCACGGACTCCTTGACTTTATTGTTATTCATTTTTCATGCTCATACATGTAGATTAAATGCAGGAATATACAGATAGGTGATAAAGAAAAAAACAACATAACAACATTTGGGGTTTCTTTAAATTTCTTGCACTGTAGAGTTAAATGAGTTGTTGTTCTGTACTTTTAAACAATTTAAACTTAACCTCATCCTTAATTCTTTATTGTACATTTTTTTTTTCCTACACTAGTTTGATTTTGTCAGCACTGGCTGGATATTTGTTCACACTAGTTTGGCAGTCTTTTTTATGAAATAGTGGCATTTTCTCCGACTGCATCCAATAAAAGACATACTAGTGATGCACTAGTGTCACCAAAATCCCAGCTTGTTACCTCTAGTGGCCTTGTTATACTATTAGCACCCTACCACCCTGTGGTACCTGATGCCGTTTAAAAATAAGTAGACAAAAGTCAATAATCTCCATGATTTGCATGTAAGCAGCTTTAACATACATGTAACACATTGTAAAGTTGACTTTTTAATAGTCATGCATTGTTAGCATTCAGTTATTGGCTTCCTCACCTCCTTATAATTATATATGATTGGATTTCTTGGCACATTACTGCCACAAACTGTCAGTCTGAGGAACAGCACAAGGCCAACATCAGGACTGGGATCATGTTGTGTTCTGGTCTCATTATGTTTGGTACAAAGAAAACAGAGATTGTCCTTGCAAAAACATTGTTTCATGACATTACCAAGAATCAAAAGGTTTATAGAATACCTTTAAATACCTATAATTTCCACACTTTGGCAGAGTTTGAAAATTGATCCTTGAAGACGCTGCAGCCAGCTTTATTAACTATTTGGCATAAGATGGCCAAAATCCCTGCTTGAGGAACTGGTGCTTCACATCTGTAAAAGAGAAAATGGGGCCAAAGTCACATCATACAACAAAAAAAGATGAAATATACATAGACATATTCCATATGATGAACAGAAGAATTAATAATTATGGTGATTTATGTGTTAAATCTACACAAGTCAGAAAGTGTATAGATGGATTAGTGAAGTTTTCTATGAGAGCTGCATAGCTTTAACACAGTGGAGAGGTGGGTGGGCAGAGACAATCTCAAACTGGCCTCTCTCTGGGCCCCAAAGCATGGGACACGCTGGTTCTATAGGTGCATGTGTACCACTGATGATACTGCTAAAGGTCTGTAGGTCTGGAAACAGACCACAAATCAACAGTAGGGCAAGTAGAAGCTGTCAACAAAAATTATACACATGCAATTGAAGCCATCTGTTAGCATAAAAATGTTGCTTGATGATGGAAACTTCTTGGACCTGGACGCAGTGACCCCTCTTTGGCCCTGGAGGTGAAACCCCATCCCAGGTCAGGATAGCTGGTGCTGACACCAGCCTCCCCCCGTCAGTCTACATGTAGCCTGGGTGTTCACTGCCTGGTCGCCTCAGCAGTTGCTTGCATTATTGCAGCTTCGGGACGCCACCACCTGTCATGACCTAGGGGAAGACTAACTACCACTTTATTTTTAATTTCTACATTTTGCCTCTAAACAAGCATCTCACTATATGAGTGAGGCTCTAGAGATGTTTACAGTAAAAATCTGATTTTACTTGACTCAAAAAGATCTGTTCAAAATCCTGTACTGAGAAAAAAACACATGATTTTCTAGGTATAGACTAATCCACTTTACATTATGGGATCAGGGTTTAACAGGGGGTATTGACCCGTGGATGGGTCAGTTTACCTCGAGCTGTCAACAGAGTTCAGTCCCAGGTCACTGCCACTGACAGACAATCTCTGTGCTCTGTAAAGTAATAATGGAAAAAATGCCCAAACTATCATGTCATACAATGATAAATATCTTTATATGAAGCATACATGCACATGGGTGAAACTTAAAGAAAAAAAAAATCTTGCATAAACTGATTGGCCACCGCTCCCAGGGCAGTTTCAGTGCACGCTGACTTTAAATCTTTACTGGAGGGATAAATCTCCATTATTCCAAAAGACACTCATTCATTTGATTTTTGATGGTGTTGATGGCTGAGACAACTGTCACCTGGTGAAATGTGGTTACTGTAAAAGCCAAAGTATACATTTGTCATTATATTAACACTCATTAATGATAAAATTATTTATCCTGAAAGAAACCACTTTTGGAAAGGTTTCATCACATGATAAATCTGACCAGCCAAAACTATTTAATTTTGATCTGCAGTGACCCTTCCCCGTGCTGTAGAAGTGGGCAATTAATTTCCCCACAGAGCTGCAAGTACATGTTGGTATATGTTTTTCCTTTATTTTGACACCTATCTGCATATTACAGCTGCATCATGTTAAAATGTGGGGATTAAGAGCAGTGTTTCTAAAGGCTGAGGTACTCACAACATGGTGCCAAAAAACCTGTAACAAAAGAAAAACAAGGTAATTTTCTGCAGCAGAACCATCATGATTACACCGAAGACAGAAAGGAAGAGGGATACTGATGTAGCACGCTCATGTTAATGGACATAATACATTACACAAAGGATATTACGCATGACTGGCAATTTGAAAAGGGCATAATGTTGCGCAGTCAGAGGTTTTCAGCCTAGTGCAGTTCACAAAACATAGAAAAAGCTTGAAAATATAGGATTTATAGTTTTGTTTTGTTTTTTCGTGGATTCTGGGATTAATTCAGTTAAAATATTCATGATATGGTGCATAATCAAAAACACTTTGATATTGGTATTGTAGCCTGTGGATCCACCGGGCATTTTCCCGGTGGACTGACAAACTTTTGGGCCATTGGCCCGGCCTGAAGGACTGCTGTGAACCGGCTGTACAAGCACAGCAGCTCGTTGGCTCATTTTCATTACTGACACTGGATTCTCCAATCAGATCTCTTAATGCGAACGGCCCTACCCTGCCTTCACTGTGCACTCACACAGGTTGCAATAAAGGTTTAATGTGGAAGAAGGTGGAGCTGAAAAACTGAGAAAAAAAACAATAAAAACTAAAAATAGATTCAGCAAAATGTGTCAGATTAACAGACATGTTAGCTGTAGTACCAACAACAACTAGTAACCTCACAGTCATAGAAGGCTGCTGCTGCTGGCACCAGCTGTGGAGAAGAGAGGAAGAGACAGGAAGATGAAATTAACGCAGTACGAAAATAGATGAAGGGACATAATTAGGAAGGGAGAGAGTCAAGAATTCAGGTAAAATGAGCCACTGCTAATAGCAAAAGTGTAGCTTTTAATTATTGTCACATGCTGCAGTGCAACTAAGAAATAACATGAACCAAACAACTGTACCAACCTGAGTAAAACCTGTTTCAATATGTATAATCAAACAAAATGAAATATATACATAACTTGTGTATGCATTATATCTATCTATATAGCATTTAAGGTGGGTTGCCTGGACGGAAAATGCCAGGGCCGATTCCTGCCCAGTTCGGCCCTGTATGGCTCTGACACACACTGTCAGTCTATAAACAACAGGGTCTCCCAGCCATACCTCCAGAGATGGCTCGGTGACCTTTTCACATACAATGTGTGTAGTCGCACAAGTAACACAACTTGTTCTGGCAGAACTCTGTGATGGCCTCCAGGCTGGACACCAGCATGAGGTCCATGTGTGACACACACACACACACACACAAACACACAGACATGCTGTCACTGTCATCTCTGCATCTCTGCATCTCTGGCTGACACACTCTGTGACCTTAGAGGAGACCAATGTTAATGCAAACGACAAGAGATCAATGACAAACACAACTGTCTTAATAATAACCATGAGTCTGAAATGCAAAATATCCTTATGCCTATTAGATTTAACTAATATAATGTAATCTACGGTTGTCTAGACCACACAAACCTTTACATGTGTTTAATTAGCTTTGAAATATTGTTGACAAATGTGTGCTATGCTTCTATCTTGAGAACGCAGCCACAATAATCATTTTGAATTGTTAGGTTTTTATTTTTGTTACTGTAAATGTGTCGATAGCAGTAATGTTGTCTGCAAGTGTTATTGCACATCTTAGATTTATTTCTCCACTGTGGAGAAATATGTTATAAAAAGCTATAAAAGCTATAAAAATTATGTCTCATTCCTGGTGGACTCTTGTTGCCCATCCTATGTTTGTTTAATGGATGTTTATGTATTTTTGACTTCCTTAAAATTCATAAAATCAATCTTGCAGGCTGACAGAAAAGGTGAGTACGCCAGGAAAACAGCTGACTCAGACTTGTCTGCAACAAAAGCAGGACAAAAAGCAACATTTTAAAAACAGGTGGCTGGGAATGCAGTTATTTTAAGCTCTTGCACTCTGAGTGCTGTATTTGTGCATTGTGCGGAGCTAATGTTAGACTTCTCTGTTTCATGGGTAGATGTTGAGATGGCAAATACTAGAAAGCTGAAAACGCTCAGCGCTCAGCCATAAAAGCTATAAACATAAAGAGTTCTGAGACATTTTACTGAGCGTGAAAGCCCATCATTGTCTTTTGATTTTGCTGCAGAGCTGACCTTATCTGAAACAGCTGGTATGAAGATTAGTTAGTCCTACCCCCGGTTTGGTTAGTCTTACAGTGATGGCACACAGATAGGATAAAGCCTTGATCGCCATTGGATTATTAAGGTTTAAATTCCAGACAGTTTTTTTTTTGCCCACAGGGATATTAATTCAGATAAAATTAACGGGTTTTTTTACAAAATAATTTTAAGACTAATCTGCCAAACCGATCTTGTTCTGATTGCCTTTCTTCCTTTTTATCTCCTTTCGAAACACTTTGCTGTGCTGCTGAGAGTTATTATTCAAATACACTTGCACTGCCTCTGCACTATAACCAAGGACATTATTTCTGCCTCTGGAACAGCTCTGCCTCTGAGAAATGTTTGTATAACTGAGATGCCAGTCTGCCCTTCGACAGCCACCATCAGGATGCCCTTGACCCCCCAGCTGCTCAACTGGAGCTGGACACCAGCCCACAGTCGTGCACTGTAGTTGTACCGAGTAGCTCCCTGGAGTGAATTTGTGTAAATGTACCACTGCCAGGTATAGTGGTCTTTAAAATGAGCATGCATGCTTGAGAAAGCTGTTCTCTGGGTAAGGGTTGAACTTGAATTACCATTTCCTTTTAAGGTCCATTTGTTGGAATATATACCTCCACTTTCGTCCTCGAGTTGAACCTCCGGGATATAAAATCGGTCATTAGAGGAAAGTCTTATTTTGCCAGTCAGCTGAATACAAAAGTCAGGTTACTTCTTGTTTCAGAGAGTAAGGTGAGTCACTTGTATGCTGTAAGAGGAGCCTTTTGATGTATTGCCACATTTTCTTAAAGTTTGCTGTCTGTCAAACAGAGAAAGAGAACATACCACAGAATAATTTTAATTCAAAATATTCAAATCAAAATTATTTATTATTTATATATTTCTCCTGTACTTCTTATCTAATGTAGCACCAGCATTAAACATCAACGATCTGAAAATGGTGGGAAAGAAGATGTAGTATTATTTGTACATATTTGTACATATCAGTTTTAATTAAGTAGCAAAAATCTGATGCAGAATGTAATTTTTACATGTGTTAAAATGCTACCAACATGTTTTAATCGAGGAAAACAGAAGGTTGTTTTCTACCCTGAGCTATATTCATCACTCCTCTTCCTCCCTGTCTCTGTCTGTCTGTCTGTGTGCTGGGCAGAAGACAGAAGTGGGATCATTATATGGTGTGGTGGCCTGTCCGTGACCCCACAGTGGAGTGCTGTGCCCTACTGGGTGTGCCACGGGGGGTGGTGGTTAAAGAGCCAACGCAACCTCTGAGATGTCTGGTGGAGTGTTATGTTATATGTGCAAAAATGTGCGTGTGTACTTTTTTTTGTTTACCTGTACATTTGTGCATGTGGATCACACGTCTTTACGTTCAGTGTATTACTTTTCTACATGATCACAAAGCCCTATGGAATAACATGTACCAGCTAAAAAAAAGGCATGCAGGGTGAAGGTCACGGCTAACGTGCGTGCAGTGAGGATCAATATGTGGGTGTTTGGGGTTGTTTTTGTGCCTGTGTGCAAATTAAGTGGCACTGGAATAGTTTTAAGTGGATTTGTTTACGCTACA
Organism: Oreochromis niloticus; assembly: GCF_001858045.2. Taxonomy (NCBI): domain Eukaryota; kingdom Metazoa; phylum Chordata; class Actinopteri; order Cichliformes; family Cichlidae; genus Oreochromis; species Oreochromis niloticus. The sequence continues at coordinate 35,019,593 of NC_031976.2, forward strand.
ATGATGATGAGGATAGAATTATTGTTGGGTAACACTGTAAAGTGTGTGCGCTTATTGTTAGCTTGTACAGGATGTGTGTGACTGTTGTGTTGTGTGTGTCTGAGTGAGCATCATTCTGTGGGCTAGCTGCCGCAGTTTGTAGCTCCCAGGGAGATCTGTGATCCTCAAGTTTAGGGTTCATCTTCAGTTCAGAGAGAGGTTCAACTGCCGGTCAGCGGGCCACTGTTAAAGCTCATTCTCTCTCTCTGCTTTGATTCCCTAATACCAACACCCCCACCACCCCCACCACCACCACCACCACCACATACTTTCTCTCTCCCTTTCTGTACATACAGCTCTCTATTTTATTCAAATTCTCCCCCTCTCTGTTTCTCTTATCTGATAATTTGCCTTCTGTTTGACCCAGGTTGAGGGCCAATCAGGGGGCAAACTAGCTCAACAAAAAAAAGATGATGCATTTTGTTAGGCTACCTTCTTAGCTTAGATCCTAAATGCTGCCAGTTTGCTTCATAATGTGATAGTCCAGATTTGCCTCATCTTAATATACAAAAAGAACATGATGGCAAATATGGCTCTTTAAGAAACAGCAAATATGTGCGGGTCTCATGCACAAAGTCCTTCACTGCCAAGTTATTTGGTAAATTAAGTGTATCTGTTCATGCCTTAACATGTTTTCACTCTGACTTGCCCTTTTCGGTACATAAAGCATAAGCATAAAAGCAAAGTGCTTTTCACCGAAAGCCAAAGGTTTTGATTTGTTGGCTTGAATTGACTCAGCATTAATCCTTTTTTTCAGGTCATTTATCCACATCATACAAATGAACCTGAAAGCTTTTGTTTTGGTTTTGTGATTGGAATTTTGATGAGGACATACAGTCCTTTTCTGCTTCACTAACATGTGCCGTGAGCCCGATGACCGTTATGTCTGCAAAATTTAATCAGAAACCCCTTTGTCTCTCATTACAGGAGCTGACCTCAAACAAAGTGCAGCTGAGAGTGTTGAGACTCGATTTGTGGGCTGAGCCACGTAAAGTGGCTGACCGGAGCTGGCTCACAAGATTAAACAAATGGAGCAAATCACTTTAAAATGCTGCAAAACATTAAAATCTATTCAACTATGTGTTCTCTACTTATCTCTACTGATTCTATTTTTCACTTTGCAGGGTGTGCTTTGTTGGTGTCAGAAGCTAAACAGGTGTTGCCCTTGTTGACTTTATCCTGAACGGTAAAACAGACTGGTTTTCACCTATTTCTCCTCTTGATGTTAACGCAGCTTCTGCCCAAATGCAACTGCTCTATGTGCAATAACCAGCTTCATTATTTCACAGCAGCTGTTTCCAGTCTGAGCAAAAATGTTCGGACAAATGCCGTTATCTCAGACCTGAACACAGAATAAAGATTTAATCAAGGCTATTGTTCCAAAGCATATAACATGAGAGCACTTACAGAACAGGACCCAATTAAATCATTTTAATTGGTCAGGTGTTTTAGAGATTACTTAAGACAGATGACCTAAGTGCGTTTGAATGCAAAGCCTTTTGGAGATTATCTATTATGTCCTGACATTTAACCTGTCATCTGGCCTTTTCTTTTGGACAAATTGAGCTCCACTATGTTGCTCTTGGGTGAATTTTATCACCACCCCTGCAGCTGAAAAAGTACTCAGTGAAGAACAAAAAGGAAAATCTAAATTATGTGTGTACATTTCTCTTGTCAGTAGAAATGCCTTCCTTCTCTTGAATAGAAGACAACTAGAGGTCTCTTCTGGTGCTTAACAAGTTTACTAAAAAAATCCAAAACCTTTGTTGTGAGCAAATTTGCATGGGAACTATTTCCTTTCTATTGAACTACACCTGCCAAAATACAGAGGTTCAGAGGTCCCTGGTTGTGACAAGATGTTTTAGAAATGTTTCACTGACGCTTTGAGCGCAATTTAGGTGCATTATATTCAAAACTCATTTATATCCCTGCCACCCCCAGTTTTTGCCTTTTGAGAAAGGCCAGTTCTGTTTCAGCTTCAGCAAATCACAGCTAGTATCACAGCCAGTATCACAGCCAGTGTCACAGCGGGCTTTGCCATTACATACAGTGCATATTTGCTTGCTGTGCTCACCCTTCACCTCACCTCTCCACCCCCCCTCCCTCCTGCTTTTCTGCCCTGATGTGGCCTGGCTTGTTAAACCAGCCCACTGGCTTTCATCCAAGAGGGATAATGCCAGATTGAAGGGGTGAGAGGCAGGGTAAGAGTTTACCACATGATACAGCCAAGATGTGACAATGGACAAAACAAACCCAGTCTCACATTATTGGCTTAGTTAAGATGAGATGCTGGACTCTTAATGCAGTGCACTGTGGCACTAGTGTGCAAAACAAAGAGGAAATCATACATAATATTCAATACATTGGTTTATTTTCAAAGGTAAGATATACAAACAACAACAATAACAATGCCCACCAAAATATAATATAAATGTTGGTCGGAGTTTGAGTTGATAATTTTGAATTTTAATGAAGCATAACATTACATCAGCCAGGGCAAAAAGTCATCACAAACCAGCTGATTTTCATCATCAGCTGACGGCTCAGCTACACATTCATTTAGCGACCTAAATGCTAACATTTGGCATTGGTTCAACTTAAGTCGCTTTAATCTGCAAACTGCTTTGCAACCCACACCCACAAGCTAGTTCTGACTTAATGTCAGCTACACCACTGATCATTGATGTTTGCTTTACTCTTTGCTCTTGCTGCAAACGATTTTTAAAATTCTGTCATGTTTTTTAAAAATTAAAAAAAAAAAGATTAGTGATAAATTATTTTATGATAATTGTGCGGGTAGACATGAAAACTTTATAGGGAGGTTTTTTTAAACATATATTTTTAGTTCAGAATGAATATTTCAGATTTTTAGGCATGCAGATTTTAGACAACATGCAAACATTATTCCAAGTCATTAATTTGACCACCTCTATGCACAGGCAGCATTTTGTGGGGTTGGATCAAACTATGGGCTCAGCATTGGCACCTGGCAATGGCGTTGAAGCCATCTTATCAGAGCCCAACCTCTGCTGCCTCTGCTCTTTGGCTCCCACCGTGATATCGTATTGCTGAGTCTCACTTTGCATGAGAAATCGAAGTGCCGTCCTGTTCTTTATGGCTGCTGCCCGCGACCTTTTTCAGCCCAGCGAATTAACCTAGAGGCGTATCAGCTGCGCTGGCCCTTTTCTCCTACAGCCCGTCCTATTAACTGAGTGAGCTGCACGGTGAGGGTCATACTTAAGTAACCTTATCTTGTAATTGGGTTCAAGGTTAAGTGACCCTGGAGCATGGAGGTCTGGGGGTTAAGGTCACAATGTCAGGCAGAAGGGGGAACTTTTAATCACTGATGGGGCTCCAAATCAAGACCCGGGCTTCTGCTATCTGGGTAGGCCTGACCTGCCACCCCCGTCCCCTCAAGCCTCACCCTCACTCACCCATATCCCACACAAAGATGTCCATGCACACTGGAACAGGATGGGGTTTAGGGGGTCGCACAGAGCAGTTGCCAGGCAACCCATATTTAAACCAAGGTCTCACAAGCTTTTAACCTTAGCGCAAATCGATATAGACAGCAATTGGTCTAATATTCATCGAGCAGATGGGAAAATTAGGTGCAAGTCTGCCTGCAGGAGAGGAGACATGCTGTCCATCCGACGGTCACTGCATCGTTCAGTACACTCAAACTGAATGTTTCTGCAGCGAATGAAAAGTTTGGAAAGGATGACAACATGAAGTAGATGTGACATGCTTTTTACTGATGTGGCATCTCATCGGGTTATTGCACTTTCTCCTATATTGTATTTCTCACATATTGTCTTTCTTTTCATCATGCATATGACTTTTCTTACATCACCCCTTGTTTCTCCCTCTTCTCTGCTGTTACAGCCTCATTCATTTTGTATTTCAGCTTTCCTGTTGAGATTCTATGAGATATCCAAGTTGTTCTTTTTTTCTCTAGGTGAAATTTAGCTCTTTGACAAAATTTCAAAAAGGATTAGCAATAAATCTGAGACTAATTAATATCTAAAACCCCCCCTCGTTTTTATGTGTTTTTGTTTTCAGGTTCATTCTGCAAAATTGCTTTGTGAGTATCAGTCAACTGCTCTCTATACAACATTTCACAGCTGTCTTTAAATTTTTCTCAACCACACACTCGTCACTCCTTCCCTCCCATACCTCTCACTCCCTGTCTTTTAAAAAAGGAGATGGATGACCACTGGTGGAGGGGTTCATGCAGCGTGACCCACAGACCTATCCATTGCCAAGGGCGAGGAAATCGCCCAGATTAAAGAGCTTGTAAATAATGGCCCATAAACATCTGCCTGTTAGTTTGGCCAATCCATCTCCGTCTTCCATCTGGTCCTCTCTTTCTCTCACACTCTCCCGCTTTTGATTTAATCACTGCGAATGGTCCACAGGGCAAATGCATCATCAGACCAAAGTCAGTCATATTCCAGTACAAACAAACACTGAGACTGACCCTGGGGTCAGGTACAGTTCACATCCCCACCAGTCAATGCACCCGTGATTCAGCCCAAAGATAACAACACAGAGGATTAGCTTTGTTTTCTTTCCTGTGTATGTTGTTTTGTTAGAATAGCTCATATGGTAAACGTGGATGCATGTATGTATTTATGTGCAACTAATTATTTCTGCATGATTACAGTTATTTTTTAGTCCGCCCTACTCTTTGCCAAACCTTGACTGGAGGCCTTGTTAACAGGGTTTCATTAGAACCCCACCCTAATTAGTAATTAGGTATTGTTAATGTCTGGATCCCAACATCTGCCTCAAGGACTGACCACTTCACTCTCAGTTCACGATGCAATCTGGCTCGAGCTGTGTGAATAAATCCCCAGCACAGATATTAACTACCTCAGATGTGGCCCAACTGCAGGTGGCAAATTAGACCAAACAAAGGGCAGATTGCCCACGGACTGAGGCTGCGTTCCAGCCGAAAAGCCCAGTAAATGCTTTGCCTTTCTGTTGCATACAAGTTCTGAACAGTTTCCCAGCTGATTCAAACATTGTGTTTTGTATTTTTGTTCAGCAGGGACTATGTCAAAACAGACGCAAAACACCAACAGCAATTTGAATTTGATTGTCCAATCTTTATTGGACTGGTAAACAGCTCCTTGTGGTTCGTGTACACTAACAACAGTTGCAAAGGCCATTGATGCTTTAACAAATAAGTCAGCGAGGTTCACATTATACTGAGCATTTGATTTTGTTTACAGATGTGCCAGTGGGTCTGTTGGGTTGTACTAAGCACACCACTGACCTAAATGCCAAGGCAATGCTTGGATGTTACAACAATGACAATGATAACATGCTAATCTTTAGCAGGTGTTACATATTTTGGTTTATGGTTTTCTAACATCTGCTGTCTAACACGTAACACAGTATAACTGAGGGTGATTGTAGTTGATGGCATTAATTTTGCAGGTGTTTGTGGATCATAAACCAATGTGGGCAACATGAATGTCTGCTCCAAAGTTCACACTAATCCCAACGGATCATTACAACACAATGCTACAAACACACAGGATTTTTACAGTGATATAGCATTATCTGATATCACAGTTCAGCCTTTTTTAAAAGTGTTTGTTTGTAATCACTTATTGAAAACCACAGAATCCTTTTTGTAAAATGTAAAATAAGTTTCAGTTAGCTGCCAATACAGCCTCGACACTGTGGTGTCACAAAAGAAACTCATTAATATTGGGGGCCACAGAGATACACTGTCATCTTCAGTGGGACCAGTAAAACTCCCCTTTCTGTCAGTGTAAATAGGTTTAGCTGCACATTTAATCTCAATATAACCAAAAGAAGTGCAATTTCAACAACACGCCTCAGTTTTACTAAATGATAACGAAATGCTGCTCTGATGTTCTGGTAATTTACTGCCCAGACTGCCCAGAGAAAAAAATCTTATTTATTTATTTTACTATGGACACATCGTAAAACACTGAAAGTTGTGTTGAAAAAACAGGATTTTTTCTGTCATTGTTTATCTATTACACTGTGGAGTTGGAAAAGCTGTTAATTTGATCAAAATACAGTTAAAAGTCCAAAATGTATACCCTCCACCTTTTCCAAAGATGTCCAGTTTGCGGGCCAGAATCAGCCTGCTTGACAACCCTGTAGTAGAGTAAAATCACATCCAAAGTCCTTTGACAACCATCTGTGTCTGCATCTGTGTTTGCAACAGTTCATGAGATATTTTATACTGGACCAAATAACCAGCCAATATTTGTTGCTGCTAGTGTGGTTGAAATTAAATACAAAGCTATAAATTAGTGGAAGGTGTGTCAGATAACATTTGCATGAAATGCGTGTCACCTTACATCAGTGCCATGCGCATGTGCGTGCTCACACATGCAGTTATTGTGCTTACACTGGCAAAGCAGCTCATTGACATTGGAGGGGAGTGGTGTGGAAGTAAATGTTATCTGCAACGCATGCAAAGTTGAAAATGAGTGAAATGCAAGCTTGGAGAATCATCAAATAATGTATTGATCTCACTGAACTTCTTAATTGTAAAAGAAGCAATCATTTTTTATTTTTTTTTAAATGGCTCAGCAAACGGTGACCACTGGTGTTCAACTCGGTATTGCATGTTAAAGACACTTTTTATCCGGCCTGTGGAAAAACAGTTATCTGACCTAGGCTAAATCTAGAATTAGATGTTAATTTCTGTTTTACTTCTGTTAAGGAGCTTAACAGGTCTTTTAGGTTCCAAACCATGTTTCACAAACACTCCTCAGTAGTTTTAAAAGAGCCAGCCACTTATCATTCTGCTCTCTGACAGTCAATGTCACAATTGACAGCACACACTTACCTCAACAAGACTTATAAGTTTGAATGGGAGGCAGATTTTCCAGGCAGGTGAGCTGCAACTAAAGCTTCACGATCTCACATCACTGAGGGGGACACTGTCCTTCACTTCTCAAATGAGCCCTCTAACCTCACACTGTCAAAATGACTGATATGGCATCTTAGCTCTGGGTCTCACCCAAGGTAAGGTGTCCAATGATGGCATCCTATGTGTCTTGCCTTTATGCAGCTCAAAAACTGCACAGTATTCTGCTCCAGATAGTTTTACTTTTGAAACGTCATCCAATTTTTCATTGTGAAGCCGCTTTCTCCCTTCAAAACCCCATCTTCTCACTTCCCTCTTAAAGTCATGCTTAGCTTCAATTTATGAGCTGCCATTCGTGACCTAGTGAGTGACCCCACACTTTAAACACATTCCAAAGGAGCTAACACATTTATTTGGCAGATAAATCATTGCTTACCCAATGCTGGTTGTGTGCAAGGTCACAGTTGTGGAAGGGGATAAAAATGAAATTATAGAGACAGTAGGTCAAGCTGAGTGCCAATATCAACGTCCTATGAGTTGGTGCTTATAAACAGTTTAGATAGAGGTTTGATCCTCCCATTCTTTTCTATGGATTTAAACAAATGAAGCTAACAGCGAGCAGTCGTGGTCAGTGTTCTGTTGTAGAACTGAGCTTCATACAATAAAAGACTACCATATTGATCTTGATTTGACTGCATGAATCAAAATTAACACATTAATTGCTGACACAGGCATATTTTGAATTCTAAACCTGCCCATCAATGAATCTGACTGAACTATGGGCTCTAACAGTAATACTGACTCTTTGGTCCTTTTCATACAAGAGCTGTATATAGCTGTAATATAAAGACATGTATAAAATAGATGTTTTAATATTGAAATCACAGGAGTAGTTCAGAAATTTCTATCTTAATTATTTTTATGCAGTCATTATTGTGTTCTTAAGGCATTTTGATTCTTTTAATAATACATGTTAAAAATTTAGACATAATTAGGCACATAACACATCATTTCCAGCTGCAGCTAGGGCTGGCTCTTGAAAACTCCCAGTTTCAGCCATATTTGCATTTCTCACCTTGGCTCGCTACCATCACCTGTCTTACTGATTAATATTTTTCTCAGTTGCCATAACTCTGGTACTCTGATGATTTTCTAATGCCAATGCTGTTTCCTGCTGTGACTCAACTACCCCAACTTCTTTCTCAGTCATGAAGTAATTTCTGCCCTTTAAGGGAGCTCTGTACTCTATAATTGTTTGTAATAAATGGTTGGTTGTTATAAAGCGTCTCTGACTGAACTGTGGGATGAGGTGACTAAGAGTTTGAGATCTACCACATTACAGTTGCTGTATAAACTGCACTGTTTTTCAGTTGTTGTTCTTAGGTTTTTCTGACAAGTGAGGCGATTGATCTAAGACACTGTTCACAGAAGGTGGGTCTGGCCCAAAGCAAACACCTCATTATTATTTATTTGACTCTTAATGTTTACAGAATTTACAAAATGAACACTGTGTTCTACTTAATAATATTTTAAACCTGTCATACATCAAGTGGACAGTAGGAACTTTTCCCCATAGACTATCTCTTTTATTTGTGTAACCAAAGCCCCCCACCCACCCTGTTTGGCCATTTAAGGCACTTCCATTTTGGCTTGTCAGACCTTAAAGTACATGACTGGCTGTGAACACTGGTATTTAAAGTAAGTCATGAGCTACATAATCATCTAGACTTCTTTCCATAGCATTTTCTGCATGTCATCAATTTCTTCTCTTAAGAAATTTTTGAATTGATACTTGATTATGAGCTTTACAAGACTGCTATAAAGCAATGCTAATTCAAAAGGACATTGTTTCTTTGTCATAAGCACAGCATTACCCATGATAGTAACTGATTGCATAATTATTATGCAACACTTTTTTTTTTCTCCAAGCCCCATGCTGTGGTTTGCGTGCTGTGGTAAGCTTATTCTGACACTTGTGAAAGTAGATCATCCTCTTTCAGGGACAGAATGACAAAGCGAGTAATCCTATAGCATTATACAGTATACTGTGCTGGTAAAAACCCTAGACTACAAATACCGTGTAATATCTGAATCATTGTGCCATTCTCGGCAGAGCTACAGATCAAGATCTACATGCATGAATCCACCTCACCTCATTCTTCCTGGGTGGCGGTTTGGGGCGGGATCACCGGTGAATGCTAATTTGATTTGTCTGACCAATCACCCGGCAGCATGGCTTATCCATAACCTCTGAACCAGTGAGTTTTCCAGTTGGCTGATCACCCCGACAACCTTCACTTGACCCGCTTTAGCCTGCATGGTAATATGGTATACTTGGGGGAGGGGCACTGATCAAACTGGGTCAGTGCAGCAGAAGCTGAAGCCCAGTAGCATAACTCCATTTGGCAATGTCCAAATGACATCATGTCTGAGAAAAGAACACATTTTTATTAATCTGAGTAAAATAATTTAAAGTACATAACTGCAAAACTGTACAATGATTACACATTGAGACTAATATTACTGGTTTAAAACCAAATGTTAAAAAAAAACCTGGATATTTTTGCCATATGACATGCTGCAGACATCATGCGGAAAGTCCTGTTTAAATGCCAGCATGCTTCTAGCTTACATACAGCCACAAGCAGCAGTTAATGACTAATCTGTAAACTTATCAGCTAATCAGCTGACTCAGCCTCTGGGAGAATGGCTGGAGAACAGAGAGCAAATATCCATTTCAAGACTTTCAGAATGCAAATAAAATGTAATAAAAGGCTAAATTGTTGTCAGACATTAGCTGATGGTTTCCAGATTCAGCAGAGACTCTGGCCAGAGTCATCCCTTGCACCTGATTTGTACTGCCCCTACAAAATGTAGCCTCAAATCTAAGTCCCCACCGTGCATCTGATATTAAATGCATTAATGTATCCAAGTATTTGTTTTCTTTTTGTTTTACTATTTGTTTTGTTCTTTTTTCATTTGCTCTCCTGTTTGTTTTCAGTCATTTTTTCATGATAAAAAAAGTTTTAAATATCCCCCTTCACAGAGGTCCTTTTCAAACCTCCACATATGATGAACTGGGAGTAGCAGACACCTTTCATTAATGCCACAACTTAATGTACATGTCACCATCTGCATAAAAAGCAAGAATCTAGTGCAGAAAATACAGAGATGTCTGCTGAGGCAGTGGCTGATGCAGGCTATGGTTAAAGCTACAATATTGTCTCTATTTGCAGAAAACTGTACTGAATTAGGGGAACTGCTGCATCCAACTAAAAAATACCAAAACAAAATAACAAAAACACATTCATTCATTCATTCATTTCATTCATTTATTTGTTCATTTCAGGCACAACAAAATACATATGTTGAACATAAAGTGCACAAAACAAAAAAAAAACAAACAAAAATTACCTGAAAAGGAGTGGGATGAAGAAAACTTATTAAATCCCACCCCTATACTCACTCATCAACAAAAACAATAAGCTTCCCACAGCTACGCCCATCGTTGCAAAGCATCATACATATACATACGTACATATATATCTACACACACATGGACATATATGTACATACATTATATGGGCATACAATTGTAAACACAGACAAAACAATGGATGTGTTCGAGGATGTGTATAATCCTCTGCCTGGTATCGCTGATGATCGCAGGTATACAGTAAAAGGGATTTCCTGGTCATAACTCCAAAGCCCTGAGAAAGCACGCAGGGCTTTACATGGAAATGCTGCGATCAGAGTGCTGGCACTCAATTAGCTACTGTTGTGGGTGGGGGTGGAGATTGAGCAGAGGTCCAAATCCTCTCTTGCAGGCCCAGCTGGGGGGATTAAGAATGGTTCCTGTCCCGTGGCTGACCTCTTCAAAGCCTGTGCAGATGTCTTGATCCCCCCCACACACACCCACACCACACTCAAAAAAGCCCTCTTCTTTAAGCTTTCCCTCGACCTCTCAACCAAAACAAAGCACTCAGGTGACACCTCTTATCACAAGAGCACTCACCCAGTGTTTGTGTATCTAATATCTCATCTGCTCCCACGTGTATCTTGCTTATCAGTTCAAATCAATTTAATTCAAAGATGCTTTTTTTGCTTGGGATGCAGACATTACATTACTAAATTAAGCGTATAATATTTTATATACAATTAAATAAAATATAACCAAAAATGTAGACTTGCAGTTAAAAGGATGCAAAAAGAAATAATTAAAAAAAATATAAACACTGAATATATGGAATTTGTTGTGTATACAAACATATTTAATGATAGGGTTGTTGTTAGTTGTTATTTTTGTGGGTACAGTAAGAATGGTCATGTGGGTAGCACAGTAGTGGGTGGTTAAAGGGGCTGTTTAATTTGCACATTTGCACATCTCCAGGGTTAAACTGTTGAATAGTTTTTATTTTCATTTCCTATCATTTGGCCTGCCCCGAGCTTTCTCTGCCTGTTTCTGTCACAGCTTGCATTTGTGAACTTATCACAGTAACAACTGGGTAATTAAGTTGGAGACAACAAAGATGGACAGGCTGGGGGGTTGTTGTTTTTTTGGAAGTTTACTTTACTTACTTATAGGTAACAACAAAGTTCTGTGTGATACAGCAGGGTAATCCAAAACACAACAAAATCCCAAGAGCAAATAAATTTAAAATAAATAAATAAATAGATCTAGCAGCCAAAAACCATAAGAGGAACTCAAGAACAAGAAGCAGCTGACTAAATACACACACCAGGGAGCGGGAAAATAAGATATAGGTGAACTCAAAATAAAACGGAACAAAGTAAGGAAGTAAAAACACCAAAGACTTATAAACAGGAAGTAAACAAGAAATAACGTAAAAAGAAACAAAGAATAATATGAGCAGACGGAAAAGAAAAGATTCAAGAGGATAAGGGTAATGTGGAAAAAACAAAAAGGAAAAAACTAAGACCTCTACAGAAATCAAAGGACAGTGAAGAATTTGGACTGAGAGTAAGAAGCATGAAAAAAAATAACCAAATATCAAAAACACACAGATGATAAGCACAAGCAGTGGAAGTATTGGGTAGTTTTCCTAGAAACACATGGTTTCACTTCACACTGAAGAAATTCTTATATCTTCTGACTTTTGCTATCTCTGCAGGAGGGGCTAAGGTAAAGGACCAAGCACAAACATATTTGGACACTGCCCCCGGTGGCAGTACACAGCTACAACATTGAGACAATGGTTTGCTGATGTCAGCACAGGACAAAAAACACACAACCATCACAGGCCCTTGAGGATCTTTCTGCAGGAGGACAATTCCTCTCTTTTCAGTGAGTTAAATTTTAATTCTCTCTTTTGAAAAGGGTGTTTAAAAATGTAATGGGAGTCAGAACCTTCAGTGTTCCGGCCCCTCTTCAAGATTAGGGTTAAAACTTTCATTTCTGATAACGTTCATAGTTAGGATCGGCTCAGGGGACCCTGAATCCTCCCTTAGTTAAGCTGCTATAGGTCTCGGCTGCTGGGGGCTTCCTATGATACTCAGAGTGTTTCTTCTTCACTCACATTTCACTTTCACTCACTATGTGTTTATGCCCCATTCTGAATTTAATCATTAATTATTATTAATCTCAGCCTCTCTTCCACAGCGTGTCTTTGTCCTGTATTCCTCCCCTCACCCCTAACCGGTTGCAGGAGATGGCTGTGCCTCCCTGAGCCTGGTTCTGCGGTTTCCTCTTGTTAAAAGGGAGTCTTTCCTTCCTACTGTCACTAAAGCGCTTACTGTTAAACGACTCCTGTTTAAATGGCAGCATGCTTCTAGCTTACATACAGCCACAAGCAGCAGTTAATGACCAATCTGTAAACTTATGATTGTTGGGGTTTTCTTCGTATTGTTGTAGGGTCTTTACCTTGCAGTAGAAAGCACCTTGAGGTGACTGTTGTCTGGATCTGGTGCTATATAAACAAAATTGACCTGAAATTAACTGAAAATCTAATTGAATCTGTATAACCTGTAGGCATTTTGTAAGTTTGCTTGTGAGCCTCTGACCTTGCAAAAAAATAAAGGAAATGGAAACAGGTTCTGTGGCTATACTCTAATGTCATAAGCTAGGTTGTGATATCCAAACAGATGATCCTTTAATCCAAGGATCAGGTTTTGTTAAAGCAGTACAAACTCGGTTTTTCTTAGTCCCTTTTCATCCCTCTCTTCCCGAAAGAGGTTCCTTCCGGTCTCAGCTGTCCTTTAATACTGAGCATGGTCAGATTTCTCAATGACCGTAGCATGGAAATGAGTCTGTCACTTTCAATACACTGCTGCCCTTTGGTTGAAGTGTTTTTTCAAAAAGGAAGCCAAGGTCAAGAGGCAGTGGCAGAAAGACTGAGTGATGCTGAAGGGCACATCTAGGAAATAAACACTTTCTATGAAGGTTGCTAAGTGGCCCGGTGAGATCAGTGGTGGTCGGTTAGGTCGGGGCTACAGTTATACGTTTACCAAAATAATGACCACCCATTTGGAGCGCCATTTAGCACTAACACGGACACAATGAACAATGAATGGATTTAGTCTCTTTTGGTCGGGGGGGGGCACAATCCCAGATTACTTTAATCAAAAGACTGTCACGAATCTGAAAATAATCCAAATGTGAGATTAGTTATGTAGAAAATTATGTTCTGTATTAGTCCCTGCCTCGATGGACTGAGACTTTACCCCCAAAGATTTGAGAATTGGCAAATGTCAATACACGATAATTAGACAAAATCTCATATTTTGTAGTAACAGTGAAAAAACTGCAAAAATTTTTCACTTTCCGCACTAGTAGTGCATGAGATCTGTGGTTAAAGTGAGGGACATATCATGCTTATAGTTGCAAAATGCTGATATGTGCCATCTAATCACATGTCATTACTTAATTGCAACTTGCAGAACTTTAAATTTCATTGAAGTCTTTTAAGTTTATATGCTTACACTGAGCTATCTATACTTATGCATGTATGCTTGTTTAATTTAATAATTTGTACTTTGTTTTTTATGAATTAGGATATGTTCAGTACTGGTAAGCACCAATGTTCAGGTTACAAAAATATTAGTAAAGTCTGGTCATTATTTTTAGTTAAGCTGTGTTTAGATTTTGATCGCTGTGAATGTGTGAGTGTCACTGAGAACAGTGCTAAGGTTTATCCAAGTGACAAGCATAACTGCCACACCAACTCTCTGCAGGTCCACCTTTGCTACAACTACGAATCTTCTCTGTGGTTTTCCTGTTTTCCTTCTTCCTGGTACCTCTATCTTCAACAACGTCCCTCTGAACACGCTCAAACCATCTCAGTAAAGTCAATATTATTTACATAGCATGTTTAAAACCTTTACAATAAAAATAAAAATAAAAAGAAAGACAACGCTCTAGTCATAGTTTTCAGATGTAGACTACAATACATTAAAAGTATTTAGAAAATCTTTTTGCACCTTTGTCTTTTTATGAGCAACAGTTTCTCTGAAGAAAAAGCCCAAATGAAGAGAAAAGACTCTGCAGAATGTGGACATGACGGTGAATGTGAGGATGAGACAAGGTGTGTCCAAAAACATTGACTCGCTCCATCTCTAACAAAAAGGATGAAAGCATTATTATAAAAAACCTGGGTTCCTTCTGTAGTTGGCCAAAATTTGCAAATATTTGTAAAAAAAAATTTTTTTTAAATCGAAACAGTTTAAAAAGTAACAAGTGGGTTTTACATAAAAGGTATGCAAACATCTAGTCTTAGTCAACTGCAGTAAGATGGTGAGTCAGATAACATGTTTGCTTTTAGTGTGCACTTCAGAAATCGTGTTGCTGTGAAAACAAATGATTTTTTAAATTTTAGTCTCTCTGTCATTTGTCCAATGTCAGAACAAAATCATGTGAGTTTTTGTTAAGGTTACGATTGACTCAGTCATTTTGATCACTCGCTGTCAGGTGATCACAAAAGGTCTTCACATTCATACATGAAATTAAACATGTTTCATATCAATAAAAGCTTTTGTGTCTCGGCTCATGAACGAGGTGACGCTGAATCATGTGAACATGTCGTTTTAAGTGGGAGCAGATGGAGTTGGAAACATTTCTAGAATAATTTAGAAGTGCAATATATAGATCTTTTGAGTGCCTGTCTCTTCTCCTTCTGATCAGTCGTCAGCTGCTTGTTTCTCTTCCAATCTGTCCATCTTCACTTTCCACTGTCACTTGTACGTTTGTGGCATCTGCCACTCCTTCCGTCCATCTCTGCATTTTTCCTCATTCCTTCCATCTCTCCTTCCCAACCCTTCATTACCCCCCACCTCGGCACAAGGCTGTCAGAGTTTTAGGGATTCGGTGAGCTGTGAAATCGCACAAATTGCTGTTGCTTTGCGTCTGGCCCAGCAAGAGAGAGAGAGAGAGAGAGAGAGAGAGAGAGATTTTATGCTTCAACACTTCTGAACCTGAATCCCCCCTCCCTGGCTGACCCTTCCTCCCCTTATTCACTCAGACATGGACAAGCACACGCACAGCTGCAACACCGCGTATCTGCCCACTACAACCCAAACACCTTCCCCCGGCACACACACACACACACAGTCAACTTCTTCACCCCGCCATTACCACCACCTCTGAGCATGTAACAGCACCACCGCCTTTGCCACCCTCACGGTAAAGACACCTCCACCACTTTGCTTTAGTGTGCGGGTCACTTCACAGAACAACTCAACGAGAGCCTGCAGCCCTCGAGAGGGATAAAAAGCCTTCTCAACCTGAGGAGTGCTGTTTCAGCCACCTCGACTAAAAAGAGCAAACTCCCCCTCAACCTCACCCCCCAACACACACACTGTGCCCCCAGGAGCACCTCTCAGATATGACAAAACTGACAAAGGTCACAAACATACATGTTGTAACTGTTTTTGAACTCTTTTTTAAATGATTTCTTTGGTTTTCTTGTTGCCATTGAGAAGTTTGTGCCGCAGAATGTGGACTGGCATAACTAAACTTACACTTTTTGGTCTCTTGTAGTCTTTTGTTTATGCAAAATACTGCGAGGACTACTTTTAATTTACAGTGTCTTAGTTAGGCTAGATTTAACCTTGTGCAGCAGTGGTAAATAAGACACAATGGGCTCAAAGAAACAAATAAACAAACATTACAATTCAAAGACAAACTAAAGAAGGAACTAGCAGTTTGGGCATTGTTTTCATTTTTAAAATATGTTGAATTCAAATAAACACCCTCCATAAAATTATTACATGAAGAACTTTTCTTGTTATTCACTAAAATAAGCACGGTGGTCAGGTGGTGCGCTGATTAGCACTGTTCCCTCACAGCAAGAAGGTTCTAAGTCCGACTCTTCCACTCTTTCGGTGTGGAGTCTCCATGTTCCCGCCATGCCTGCGTGGGTTCTTTCAGTGTACTCCAGCTTCCTCCCACAGTCCAAAGACATGCAGTTAGTGGGGTTAGGTTAACTGATGAATCTAAAATGCACATCGGTGTGAATGGTTGTGTGTCTCCCTGTGTAACCCCTGCGACAGACTGGTGACCTGTTCAGGGTGTACCCACCTCTCGCCCTATGGTAGCTGGTATAGGCTCCAGCCCCCACACAACCCTGTTAAGGTTAAGGGGAAGAGAATGGATGGATGGTAAGTCTTGTTTTGAGTATCCTGTTACTGAAAAGACACTTTCCTCTGTTTCGCATCCCTTTTCACTATTCTGCGTGAAAAATGAATAAAACCTGAGTAATGAGTGACTGGAGCAAATACAGACTATTAAAATAAACTATTTAATTAAAATCTCTGTGTATGTACAAAAAGAAATAAAGCTGTAAAACTACATAGATGATTTTGCTTCTCATAAAACAAAACCGTCTATACTGCCACCCAGTGGAAAAAGTCGTCTACTGCTCCACGCGGAGATCCTGTCACACGAAACTTTTGCTTTATGGTCGCTCTGAAAGGAAAAGGAGTTTGAAGCATTTATTCAGTCTATTTTTTATGATCTGTCTTATTAATATTATAATTTATATATATATGCGTGCATGTATAAAATAAGAACTCTGCAGACTTCAGAAAAAAAAGTAATGAAACAATGAAGTTATTTAGACTTTCCAGGAGTTTCTCTGACCACTGTTACGCATTCATCGTCATGAAAATGTTTTTAACACCTCCAAATAAAAATATTTTAAGATTTTTTAAGAACTTCATAAACCTGTAAGTTTACATAAGTAAACGTTAAAGGGACGAGCAACGGTAGATGCGGTTATTTGTAAATAATCACTTTCAGGGACAAATGATGAGCACACATAATCGTTGATACGAGAAACATAAAGAGCAAATGCATTTGAACAGAAGGGATGGTGAACTGTTTAAGACATATCTACTACCGAGATGCAATGTTCTTCTTCTTCTCATGTATTTTTAACAGTTTTGTCATATGAAAGTTTGGGGCTATCCAAAAACAAAGGGACAGAGAGGGGGAATAACATTGCCACAAAGGACAAGTCACGAGTTGCCCAGTATGACTGGGCATCAATCTTTATTTATACAGGGAAAATTCCCAAACCACACTTCGTTTGCTAGTTTAATCTTTTTTTACTTTCTTTCTTCAGCAACTCTAAGACTGAGCTCAGCACTTTACCAAAGTGGTTTGTTTTTTTTGTTTTTTGTTTTTTTTTACTACAGATGGAATCATGAAATGGAAAAATCACACAATGACAAAAAATATATAGCTGATTGGTACACACAGCAAAGAGTGTTGCACCTCCACCGTGGAGGTGCAACACTTGCAAAGTAAGAAGCAAGCTAGAAAGGAAAGGTGCAGCAGAAGGAGGAAGCTGATCTCAAGAGGTGAGGTCTGAGAACCTCTTTACCTCCCAAATACATGTGTAAGAAAAAATACAAATCATGAATACTATATAGTATAGCATTATAATTTTTTGCTTCAACTTGGTTTGACTGACATATTAATTAAATATTTAATAGACTTTAAATATTAACTTTTACTTGAGTATTTTAGATCCTTCTCCAGACATGCCACAGTCTCCTGAATGTCTATACTAATAAAATCAAAGGTTGTCAAGTTGTTGCTGACTTATTTTGGCCCGTTTGTTACGGTGGAATTTGGGGAGTTTAAGGAATGTCGTTGCTATAACGAGACTGGACCACACATGGGCGCTGTGTATTTCATATAGGGTCTGTAAACTGATAACCTGATAGGAAGGGGCTGGTACGTGTACCAAAGGTTCTCTTCCACTTTTTGGGTCCTCAGTCTCCAAAAAAGTTTGGAGTCATAAACGTCCCAGAGTCTCCCGGTAGATACAAATATCTGGTCTGAAAGAAGAGGTTGTCTTTAAAAAAAAAAAAAGCTGCTAATAAATTGGTGAGTACACTCAACAGGTAATTACGTGAAATTACATGAATGTCAGGTGGTGGTGATTGTCACGGAGGGGAAAAGGAGAAATTATAGAGCAAAATTTTAAAAATTAAAAAAGAAACGAAAAGAAAAGAAAAGAAAAGAAAGAACTGCTGGGACAAAACGAGTCTCAACATGAGTCCACAAAGTGAAAACGAAACGAGGAAAACATCGTTGCGGGCTTCCCCGGTGAGTACATGGACCATATCCAAAATTAGGTCTGCGCGTACTGTAAGAGTGTGTCGCGCGAAAAAAGGCCCGCCAGTAAAGTCACGCATGCATTAAAACAAAAAAATATAATCAGTCTTACATATTTTATTACTATTATGTTTAAACTGTTATAATATTATTAAATGTAATGTAACAGCTGGCTTTCACAGCCGTGGTTGGTGTGCTACTTTTTTCACATTCTGATAACCAACATGGTGGCTCTTTTAACGTGACCCCTGAATCCACCTTTTATAAGCTATTTGTTCGATAAAAACGCAAATTTCCATGTAAAAGCTGGGAAACGCAGCACAAGCAGATTTCAAGTGTCAAATTATTTTAAAAAAAAAAAGCAGTACAAGTCTGAATTCACTGCCTTTGCTTTTTTGCACATGATCTTTAGTTTCTAAGGAAAGAAGAACCAGAACTAAGTTAATGTGTTGGTCAAATCAGCAGTTCACATTAAAACCTAAGAGGGGGGGGGTTAAAGTGACGCTCATTGTACAGCGCCCTCCAGTGACTGTGAAGCGTTTGTGCAAGCCTCAGCAATTGTGTGCAAACATTTCCTGATCAATCATTTTTCAATACAGAACAGCAGAGCAGTTCATTGGATTTAGGTTTTGAAATTTACACCAAGGTAAATATAATAGTTAAAGTATATTTTCTGACAGAGCAAAAATATGAACAACAACCTTGTGTCACTTGTTACACTGTGTCACTGTGCCCAAGAAGAGGCGAGACCAGATAAAGTGGTAACTTGAAAAATTGTACTTTATAAAAACATAATTAAATAAAAGAGTGCGTTTGTCAGTGGTGTAAAGCGTGTACGTACACGTGGCAGACTGTGTCTAAAACACAGAATCGTGCTGTTGCTAAGCTGGTGAACATCTGAAGGCTGGCTGTCACTGCAGGAAGGAAGACGCTTTTATATTGCTGCTCATATTACCTGCTGCAAAACAAAGCACAGAACACAACAAACGAAGTGGAGATGGCTAGAGGTCAACACAGCTGTTATATGAAAGTGATACTACCTGGCACATCTATACACTGATGATTTTCTTTTGTATCAAAAACGTAAAGCACTTCTCACTATAATGCAGAGCTCTGGGAAATCTAAAAGGCCAGCAGGAGAGCAAGCCCACTGCAAAGACAAATCAACTGTCTTTTAGATTTTTAAAGAAAGCGATCTACATGCAAAACACAACAGGATTGTCCTGTGCCGCTGAGTTGGAGTCTGAATTTTTATAAGTAAAAGGTCTAAATATACTATTCGTGTTGTGTGTTAGCAAAGAGGGCTGCGCATCAGCAGGGAATTTGTGCCCAGTGTTTTCACTCCGATTTTCTCAACTGCATGATTTCATAAGATTAAACTTGGTAGATTTTGTCTAATCATGCTGAGAAACATGTGGACAGACAGACAAACCACACAGGAATTACAGGAGCCATCGTCACTTTTTTTCCTATTTACATTTAGGTGTCTAACCACTAAATGGTGGTTAGTGTTTTGTTTGAGAGTTGCACTTGAGGAAGAGGAAGACAAGCAGTGCTGCTTTCAGTGAATGCTCAGTTTGCTTGGTTGTCATAGCTCCATTTTGCTAATAGTTTGGCTTACCCCTTACTAACCTTTAGACTCTTCAGACAGAGTAATAAAGAAAGATATATGACTGTGCAAAAGTATTGTTTATTGTATTATGCACGACTTCCCTTGCAGATCTTTTGCATAGATGACACGTTTTTTTGTTTTGTTTGTTTGTTTGTTTGTTTTTGCCTGTCCCGTCCGGCACTGGAGCAATCAGAATTATTGTCTGAAGGCCAAGAAAAATCCCCAACAGATTTGAAAAGAGAGATTTCTTCAGCCCATTGGTGGTTGTTTACAGCAGTTGAGACACATGACACATGTAAAGGTTAGCACGAGGCAAGCTAAATGATAGCAGATGGTCACCAACAGACTTTATTTTATAATTCTTAGGAAGGATTCATCAGAGTCCTAAGGTCTGCCGTGTGAATAATTTAGGAACTTCTCCCTTTTTATTATTAACGTTTCGTTCCCATTTTCTATAAATTTCTTTAGAAGAAATCATGGGGTGAAGTGATATTTTAAGCTTTGCTCTGTTCCACTGACGCTTTGTTATTTTTTTTCACTTTTTTTCTATTTTGTCTTTTAACCTAGTTAAAGACACTGCAGATGCTCGGCTTTGTGTAATTGTGTGGTAAAATGGCATTTGGATTTGACTAATATTGATACAGTGACATTAAATAGACATGTCTGCACGCCCACACAGTGATGTCAATCTGATAACACCCCCCTGATATAAAGCTTGATACTGAGCTCTTTTATATTTAAGATAATAAACTGTTTACACCTGGAATGCGACTTGAGAAAGCTGCTATTAAATGGGTGAGCTGCAAACATTTAGAGCTAATTTGATTACTAAAAGCGAGCGCCGAGGGGCTCAGCATCAGCATTATGACTCATATGGCTAGACGTATTGCAGTTTGCTGGAATCTTCTAAAAAAGCCCCAATTAAGTGTTATTAGGTGGTAGGTAGGTGTGTGATAGGGGTCTTTTGAAAGGTGTCAAAATTATTACATGAATGAAACAGATTTTTGGTTGTGTTTTGAACAAATGATGCATTATTAAAGTTATATTATTATATGATATTCTTTTAAGAGTAAATAAAACATTTTTTGTCAGTCGGTAAAAGAATAAAATGTTCTGGGGTTCTAAATATGCTAAAGTGGATTCACCCCTCAGTCTTCAAAAATCTATTTTTGTCCTCCTTTTTGTTAAAATTAGGTGACACAAATATGGCAGCATTGTCTTGATGATAATTTCAGTTTCCTGTTGACGTTTTCTCTCTGGTTATCTGTTGCATATTCATAGTGGTGGGAAGCACCACACTGACTCTGCTCAAAGACTCTGAAACCACATCCTTAGTCACGCTTGTGACTATGACGCCCGACAGCCTCAGCTTTGTTCCGCTTGGCGTTCTCACACAGACATCAGCGCATCTGTGACTCTGACGCTTTGCTCACCGGTAAAGTTGCTGGAGTTTTAATTAGAATACGGTAAGATCATAATTTATTTTTCTCAGTGAAAAACTCAAAATGCCAAGATGATGATCATCCAGTATTCATTTGAGTATTTTTGGATTTTGAATTTGTTAAGAAAAGTATATGGTGTAGTGTTCTTGCTAAACCTGACACTCATCTCGTCGGATATTCATTTTTAGCCACTTACTCACTTTGTCCAAGTTTAGAAGTCAGTTACAAAAAGGCTATTTATTTATATCTTTTTAAAACACTTTTTTTCTGCCACACAACCACAGCTTTTTCTAAAATCTTCTGTGTTTAATGCAGCTGTTAGCAGCGGGTGCTCCCATGGCTCCCCAACATGTGTTCTTTTTGCTGTGGAGCCTCACTCTTTTCCTTCATGGAGGTAAGCGAGCTCTGTGTAATCTTTTTGTTTTCTTACTTCATTGATTTCTGTAGATATCGATCCATTTATTGTATTTCGGATGTGCTGACTGTACGCTGTGGGTTTGTCTTGTCGTGGTTTTTGTGGCTACATTTTCTTTAAAAATGAACTTCTTCAATGGAGTAAAACTGAGTAAAACTGCAAAAAAAGAACTGTTTAGATTTTGAAGAATATTGTTAAACTGGAAAACTAATAAATGTTAATGTTTTTTTTAGCATCTGCATCATTTTGCAATGTCACCTGCTGGACAGACTACGAAGAGTTGTTGAACTGTTCGTGCGCAGCCTCTGTGCCGATGAATCCCCTTAACATCAGTGTCATTTGCAGGTAAAAGTTGCAGTGTGGCTATTTATGCAAACACTTTGTGGAGGCTTATTTGAAATGATTGATTGGTTTATGCACCACCAGCTTCAGTAACATTTTTATGGTATAGATCCTGTGCTGTCAAATCGTACAGTTTTAGTGCATAAACTGATTTTCATCTATTTGCCATAGTTGGCATGAGGAGCAGATCGACCAGTGTTTATGAATTAAACTACAACAATAATAGGCTGTCTTAGACTTTGTTTATTTCTTGGTCAATCTAACCACAAGTGGACACATCAGAACTTTCTTGTGTCCATATCATTTGGGTCCAAAATTCCCTGACTTTCGGTGTCATTTCAGCTAGAAGGTTGAGGATCTCCCCTACACAGTTTGCTTAGGGAGAATTATCCCCCCCCAAAAAGTTTTCCCATCTAATGTGTGTGTAGCCCTACAGGCCACTCCAACCGGTGGCACTGACATCGCAATTTGTGACTTGCAATAGGGTGCAGGAGATGCCAATGAAGGGCCCCCACGTCCTGCACTGATGACGTATTTTGTTGTTGGGGTCTCGTTGGGGACACATCAGGACACATTAGCTTTTAGTCTACAAAGCAACCCTTACTTAGCCTATTGGTGGTTGTTTACACTTCTACGAACAACCGTCTCCGTGTGAACTGATTGCCCAAGATGGGTTTAAAACAAGTGTAAGTCTTTAATCTTTATCTGTATTTTACAGAAAAAGGGTGGCATGAACAAACATTTTTAGATTTGTCTCATTAAAGAGACAGTATGTAGCATACAGTGTATGTACCAGAGAGACATTTCTAAGTCAAACTCAGATGCTCTCCCTGGTGGCGACACTGTTTCAACACCATTGAAGTTTTAATCGCTTTAGTTCATATTCTTTATATTTATTAAATATTTAGTGCTCCTCAGTTGATCATTTGATGCTTTTCTTTTTCATATATGATAATACGAATAAAAGATGTTTGGGTTTTTAAAAATCACTTTGAATATTTTACGGTGGGCTTTGGAAAATCTTAATGGGCTAATGAATATTTATCTTTTTATTCAGGTGTATTTTGCTTATAGAGATATTAGTGCATGACTGAACCACCTGCAAATCATCAGGACACCATTAAAAACAGTTAGTTTTGTTTTTTTTAGGGGTGAAGATGCAGACGTTGATGGCAGCTGTGTTATCCGACCGCCTCAGTCCTGGTGTCAAATTAATAAGAGCTTTGAGGATGTTGCATCAGTTGGAACAGTCTGCGACACGACAGTCAGTGAAGAAGGCAGCTCATTCATAAATGACTCATCCAGCTGGAACCTGAGTGAAGTGGGTAAGTAAAACTGATAACTCCTCAGTCTGACATTTCACTATTTGTCATCTCTGCTGAACACATAAAAAAATCATCAAAACTGTTACAGAAAACAGCCTGTCGGTCCTCCAGTGACATTTCAGTGGCATCAAAATGTGTGTTAAAGACAAATTAAGGCATGTTAAATATGTTCCCTATTTTGGTTATAGGCATATGGTTATTGATCACCCTCCATACATTAAACCATTTTCTGCACAGATTGAAAGTTCAGAAAATCCAGAAGTTACAAGAATCATTCTGGCAACTTTCCCAATTTACCCGAATTGTTGTTTGCTGGTGAACGCCCACCCATCTGTTTTATACTCTAAATTAAAACAAAAGCTAAAAATAATGTTCAGCTGCCATTTCTGGGCATGCACACATTTTCATAATATTCCCCTGGGGCTTTGTTTTAACAGTGAAACTTAAGCCTCCTTTAAACGTTCAAGTTGAAAAAGCAGCGGAATTCTACAACATAACCTGGAACCATGAGAGCGCTGACACGGACTGCCTCAGATACAGAGTCCGCATAAGAACGAGCGAAAACTTGTTGAAGGTAATATAAATATAAAAACCAATAACTTGGACGTGAGATTGAAATAACATTACTGTGAAAATTCTCTGCTCACGAAATTCTGATGTTTTTTATTTTGTTCCTAACAGGATCCAGTTTTCTCCAAGGAAAGAGTGTCAGAAATGCACATTCTGATAAACCACAATGAACTACAACCATATACCGATTATACTGTGGATGTTCAAGCCACATTTTGTCCTAAATATGCCCTTCAGGGTCCATGGAGTGAATGGAGTTCCACTACAAACTGGAAAACACAGGCGTTAAATGTCAAAGGTAGCCTTAATGTTCAAAGTAACATAAATATTGAAGGTGAAAGCTTATCTGAATTTATTTGAAAGTGTTTTATGCGTTTACGTTCTGCATGTGTCTTCATGCATACTCTTCAGTAACAGGAAGGGTGTCATTTGTTTGTCTAAGACTAAACATTTTAAATGCCTTCTTTCCAGGTACTTGGTGGCACGTCTTCCTGCCCGTCATTTTTTTCTTCATTTTTGTCCTGGGTCTGTGTTATTCACAGAAAACGTAAGTATTTTAAACACTATTTTATTTGTTTTTTTCTTTTTTAAACCCCAGCAAACAATCACGATTTAAAAACGTAATCGTTTGCATTGTCAGATTTCCGCTGAATCTTCATTAATTGCACAAAAAGAAATAACTCAGCAAAGTTGAAACAATTTAATACTCGAGGTCAACAGTAACGCTTCCAGTAAATGATTAACAAAGCTTTAATCTACATTTTCCTGGCATCACCTCCCACATATAGAAAAACCACTGCAGCAATGTACGTGTGCAGCTCTTGCACTGAAAAGGCTAGCAGACATAGGAAGTTATGCAGAGCATCAGTGTCAGAGAACCGAGAACACCTCGCTTATCAAGTGCACACGGTTACAAGAAACCTACACAAGTTCACAAAAGCACATGAACTCTGTGCTTACATTTGTTCTGTTTGTCTTTTTTTGCTTTCTCTTTCTTACCTGTTTCAAATAATGATGATGAAATGTTCTTCTCAGAGGAGTGATCACACCTTTTGATATTGGGTTTTTGAAATGATTCTAACGCATCTCTCTTGGGTACAGATGAATGGCTAACACTGTGCCAGTGGCTAACACAGTGTTAGCCACTGGCACAGTGTTAGCCACAGCTGAAAGTGATTCTACACTGATAAACGTTGAACGATCAGTTTTAGTAGAAACTGTTTCAGGGACAAACTGTTGGATTCAGCTTTGTTTATTTTAAGCCTGTGGCTTGTTTTATACAGAAAAACGCTCCAAGTGACACGACATGTGACACTATGTCACATGTCGTAATTATTGCAGGGAGCTCTATAATTTAAAAAAAAGTCCTTTATTATCATTCCAGCCCAGAGAATCATCTCAGTTTAGGCAAGAAACAATGCTGAAACATGCATCAGTTATGTATATGTAATGTATACATATTTGCAATGATTTAATCTCAAAGTTTTGCTCGTCTTACGGCGGTAAAGAATCCTTTCAAAAAATAAATCTAAATCCAGACAAGGATTAGTCGGCTAAAGTTGTAGCACTGTTAACAACTTTCAAGTGTTCATTTCACAGAAAGGAAAATTTTCTCTACTCCTAATAAACTTATCATTATGTCTTATAGATAACAGATAGTCAAATAGCAAGATGTGACTAATGAATTCTGCTTAGCTCTGTATAGTCTTTCACATGAAATCCACTGTGTTATCAGCGTTTCTAGTTTGTAACTGAGAGAGCTGTTGCTTTTGACCACAACTTCATAACTGCTCAGCTCACGTACTGAAAACGAAAATCACCTCCATAAGACGTGACACTGAG
The DNA here is from genome assembly GCF_001858045.2 of Oreochromis niloticus. Taxonomy (NCBI): domain Eukaryota; kingdom Metazoa; phylum Chordata; class Actinopteri; order Cichliformes; family Cichlidae; genus Oreochromis; species Oreochromis niloticus. The sequence continues at coordinate 35,045,620 of NC_031976.2, forward strand.
CTATAAATGTCATTTTTCCTTCTCTGCCTGTTGTTTGGTTTTAAAATCATTTCACATTGTCTCAGGTGTTGGCAGAGAAAACTTGAGGTGATTACGTACATCCCGAGTCCGGATGAGTTTTTCAAACCCCTGTATCACAACTACGAAGGGAACTTCAAGGTAAGACAGCAAAACAAGTTCACTCATTGCATTTTGTGTGTAATTTCCAAATTAGGCCAGCAGGTGCTGCCACAGGGGGGACTTTCTGCACATCTGGACCCTGTTTTGTGGGACTTTCCCCTGACTTCACACTAAGGGACTCCATGATGTGAATGAGTCAGTGTGCAGGGGCTTCAAGAACCTTTTCAGATATCAGTATGAAATCTTGTGGGTTGATATTTGTGTATAAGAGTCAAACCTGTTCCACCCCAGTGGAAAATACCACCGGTGAATCTATTTTGATCTTTGATTTGCCATAGTATTAGACTAAAAACAGCCTGCTCTTCACCTGAAAGGCACACAAGTGAAAAGGTTGTGGTTTGCACTTTTGAAATAGTTTTGCTGCTTCTTTATGATTCGCTTCATCTTCTATTACCCTGTGTATTTACCCTAATGTGATTTATGCTATTATTTTTTTCCTGAGCTTAGGGAAATATTGATTATTATTTCTTACAAAATGCACTCCCTTTTCATCTATGCTAACTTATTTCAAATCCAAGCATAGTGTGCACTGTATTTCTAAATAGCTAGATTAAAATGTCTCTTACATAAAACACCCTCTCATGTGTGCTTTTGCTTCTCATTTGCTGCTTCTTTAGAATAAAAACAATCCAGTACAGCAGCTTCACCACATCTCCTTTATAAATGAGTGTAGAGCACATTGAAAGAACCTGCTAGTACAATTTAAAGATACCTTTAAAATAAACGGGCCCCTGCAGAGTATGATTCTGTCAAAGTCTAAGACCTTTTAACGCAGAACGGTTCTTCCATTGCAAATGTTCCACATCCCCAGAAAGTATAAAATTAGCCCAGCAGCAATCTTGGTGACAGACCAAAAAAAACCCACACCTCCGCCTCAGTTCTCACTCTAGTTGATGAACAACGAGCAACAAGTAGAATTTATTAGCTTTGGCCATGAATGCAGTTGCACACATTGTTCAGTAGAGTGCGCTGTTGCAGCAAATGTCAGAAACAACATCAGGCAAGGGGAGATTATTCTTACTTGGTTTGATAAACAGTAATTCTTGTATTTAACTTTGCGGAATGTAGCTGATAACATACAAGATATGGTAGTTTAAAATTACAACTTTTAAGTTACTTATTTAAACCTATTTTTACAGTTACTTTTGTTTTGGAAACAGTAAATGTTGACTGGATACTGTCCCGCTGTAACTCTTAATTTGGCACCAGCTTCCTGTTGTGAATACATATGTCTTACTCATATATCACCCACTTATACCTCTTACCTCCTATCAGAAGGTGGCGGTATTGTTATTGGTAATTGAACCTTTTTTTGGGGGGGGGGGGGGGGGGGGCTTAAAACACACTTTCACTGCAAACCACATTCACCTATTCCCACACGCTTTCATACAGAATGCCGAGGGTGCTTTAAGCACTAAACAGAGTTGATTCCTTTGCTTAAGGAACACTTGAGGAGCGAGGCTTTGCACTGCCACCCTTCTAATTGGCGGATAACCCACTCCACCGCCACTTACCCACTTTTTAAGTTCTTAAAAACAATCTTTAATTTTAAAGACAGTTTAGTCTTTTTCCTTTCTTTCCGTCCTTCTTTTTTTTTAAAACTCTGTATTATGTCTTTCTCTCAGATATGGTTCTAGTTTGTTTGCAGTGTCTTTCACCCTTGTGGTGCAGAGTGCTTCCTTTCTCTCAGCGATTTTAAAATGATTGTCGTGCTGAAGAGCTTTTTTTCCAGGATGTGGTGGCCTATGCTTTGAGAAACTGATTCATGCTTATCTGGCCATCAGCTTGCTGCACCCGAGCCAGTGGTTGAATGCAGAAAGTTTACACCTCATTGACACATATGGGTTGCTGTAAAGTCATGTGCATTTTAAGGAAGAGACATAATTTAATAGTGCATTAAAGTAAGAATCACAAATATTTTCTCAGAGCATAGGACATATATGCTCCTTTTGACTCTATGGAGCTACTACCTGCAGTCTTTCTGCGACTAGTTACAGCTTAATTCCTGTTTGTCTAGTTTGCTAAAAAAAATAATGATTTCTAATGGCTAAAATGTCAAATGTTCTAAAGCTGTCTTTGTATTAGTAGAAACAAAAAATTTCAGGACCTGTGCAATTTTAACATTTCTGGTCCTGGCACTAACAGTTAAATCTTTCGATCCTGTGAAAGCCCCAGACACTTAGGTACTTGTCCGGATGTCTCAACCACACTTGCAAAAGAACCTAAGATAAGGACAAGGTTCTCAACATTAAAGCTAACTTGTTTTGCTTTTTTAAAAGGTGCTTTTTAATTAAGTATTAGTTCTTTGGTAAAACATGGTAACAGTGAAAATAATGAAATCCGTTATCTACTACAATAGTCAAATGAATTGATATTTCCGCCAGCAGTCTGGCAGCTTTGCTCTCCTCTGGGACCTCCCCATCCTTCCACAAACATACACTGAAAGCTGGAGGTGGGGAGAGAAATGGCAAGACCCCCACACATTAGAGCAATGATAATAGATATGATATTCAAATTCAAACACTTCCTGAGTGGAAAAAGTGGATGTAGTGGGTTGTAAAGCAGCTTCTGCACATCCTGTTGGATGTGTAGAAGGGTAGCCGCGTACTTGGCAGGCACTCACACTGCAGCCAGTGAATGACACTGTTATGAAAGAGAGAAAGAATTTTAATTCTCATGCAAATCTTTTGGTGCAGACTGTTTCTTTGAGAAGATGACAAAGCACATTCTTAAACATTCGTTTGCCACTTTTTAGCATTTCTTTAGTCCAGGATGTTAATGTTTTCCCTTCTTTTTGCCTCTTACAGGAATGGGTGAAGCCTGTATTCAGTGAGTATGATTACCTGAAGATCAGTCCAAATGTTCAGATGATGAATGAGAAACAGCACGACATCCTTCACTGGAGCGACGAGAAGCAGCGAGACAATGAGGACAATGAGACGAATCAAGGTGGCGACATCCACCACATGCTGCAGCCTCACAGCAACATGCTGCTGCACTTTCCAGATGGTGACAGTTCACAAGGCAACAGCCACTCCACTGGACACATCTCCATCCATACTGTAACCTTATCTGGAGAAGATTTTGATGAGGAAGTTACATCACAGAGCTCCCTCAGAAGTTACCAAGATGGAGAAAGCTTGGGCTCCTTTGAGGAAGACAACAGAGAGCATGCCAGCTATGATTTAGAGGAGCCTCACATGTCCAGAATGGACAGACAAAGTGGGGTATTACCACAGCATGAAAACCGCATATCCAATGACCTTCTAGTGGAAAACCTAAACTTCCAGCCTCATGATCAGTTTAATGAACCAGAGAGGGTATCCCTTGACTCATTTGAGCAGTCAGAAGATGGCTACCCTCATGTGGACCTGGACACAATTGATAGTGGTTTTGGGGAGTGTGGAAGCCCCGGAGCATCAGACTCAAATACAGCAGATCAGATCAACTCTGATTTATTTCATGAGCACACGAACTCAAATTCAAATTATGTCAAGCAGTGGATGATAATGTAGCACTATTCAGGAAGACTCAAGCCACCTGGAGAATGAATTCCATGAATCACAAGGATTTAAAGTTGACTGACTGCTACCGTTTCAGATTGTTGTGCCGTGGGGCACACTTTTACTTAAGACTTGGACTTGTTAATGATATTTGAATTAGAAAAAGAGCCTAGTTGAGTGGTCATGCTGTAGTACTGTGTATTTTTTATAGTCTGAATGTTTTTTTCTTGCACTATAGTCTTGTTCCGTTATTTTAAAAGAACAGCTCCAAGCGAGAGGAGCGAGAGAAAGAGACTCTATGCCTGAAAATATGATAATAATCATCCCTTGTACAGTGTCTTTCACTGATTCTGTGAAATGCAAATTTATTTACATACATACTTATAAGTGTTGATTTAATTTAATAATAAAATGCTGCAAAAGTCTTATTATTTCAATGCTGACTCAATGGAATTTAACAAATCATCAAAATTCTGCTTTGATTTAGATTGCCTGAACATTTTTTGAAATCCAGTTATTTTCTCATGGTCATGCATGCTTTGTTAGTTTGTTATTATCAAAGCATGCTTTGTTAGCATGCATGCTGCCTTATCAAGATATTGATAATGTCTGTTTTCCTTGCAAATGCATTTTGGCAGAAACCACTGAAACTGTCAGTCCTGCTATGTGCAATGTCAGGCAAAAGTGCAAATTTGGAGCAAAATGTTATCTGAGGCTGATTATTTCACTGGTCTTCATCTCATTCATCAGCAGGAAGGAGACAAACGCGTCAGAAAAACGTCATTTCCAGTTGTATTGAGTGTGCTTGTGTGTCTTCTTTCTTCAGACTTTGTGTTTCACTTGATGAAGTTACATTTAACTTCATCCATATTTAAAACAGTTTAAAACATTGATCAGTTAAATAAAAGTGTCAACACAATCAATGAATAATAGATGAGATGTTCTACGGTAAATGTTTTTGCATTGTTATGGAGGGGTCTGCTAACCATCTTTGTATATTACCACATTGCACCTCAAAATTTTATATTCTGTCAATTTTGTGTCATACAAAGTTTAACCATGAAAGTGCAATTCAGACATAAGTCTGGGAAAATGTTTAATACATGTTGCTAAATTTTTAGAATCTTTGGCAAAAATGTATTTGGCTGAAGTAAATATCTGGATAAAGTTGATTAATAGTGCAAATTCATGGCTTGCAAATCACTGTGACATTGTGTAACTTTTAACTGATTGAGGTGGAATAAAATAAGTTAGAAAGGATATTTAAAGAAAAATTATATACTGCGATCAAAATATTGCTTTAGCATGTCATCTTTGTAGCATCCATATAATTTTCACATTCTGACTTAAACACATGAGCATAGCACTTCACATCAGTGATAGCCTTGAGATGCTTTTTATTGTGACATAAAGACCCTGCAATATTAGAGAGCAATCCCCAACCATCCCCTATGAGCAGCAGTTAGAGACTTTGTGAAAGAAGAACTCCCTTTTATTGACAGTATCTCCAGCAGAACCAGGCCAGAAAGGGCCAGACTGAAAGAAAAACAACTTAAAACTAGAGAGTGAGATTATACAAATGCTACTGGCATGCAATAGTTGCATACAAGAGGACTACAAATGTAATGTACTTGCATTCATATAGCTCTTTTCTGTTCTTATTGACCACTCAGTATTTGGAATGGTAAATGGACGGATTCTTATTCAGCACTTTTCTACTCTCCCAGCGAGCTCAAAACGCTTTATACAGCATGCCACATTCACACACATTCATCGGAGAGCAACTTAGGGTTGCTTAGGTTAGTGTCTTGCCCAAGGATATTTGGCATGCATACTGGGGGGAGCCAGGGGTTGAACCACCAACCGTCAGTAGATGACTGGCTATACCTCCTGAGCTACAACCACCCCAGTGGACTGCAACCAGGTTCCTGGTTTGACCCCAGCTGGGGTCTTTCTGTGTAGCAGCAGTAGAACATTTTCTACCACCATGCCACTCAAAAGGGAAGTAGGCATGAGTGAAGTAAGGCTTGGTGCATCATGGTAAGTCCCCAGTAGCCTGAGAAGCATAACTATGGGATGGTTCAGAGTCAGTTGATCCATTTACATATCTACTATTCTTTCCGTGAGATTCGGATGCAGTTAATAGGCTTGAAAACCAAAATAATACTTTATACACAGAATTTCGTGTTGGCCATCCCATGGAAAACCTTTACGAGTTGTACAATAGCTTTATTGGGTGTATCCATGTAAACATTTACCTCCACACTAAATATTTTGAGTTACAGGTTCTGAAAGTACGTGTGAATGGGTCAAAATTTTAAAGCAACTCTTCATAAGTACAGGAGACATTTCAGGGCTGAGAAACACTGTTAAAAAAAAACACTGCAACCAAATTTACACCCACTCCAAGTATCACAATCTGAAGCCAAAATCTTGTTTCTGTTCAGCACGATTATTTCTGTAACCAACACTGAGCATCAACATCATGTATATCATAGTTTCAGAATCAAAACATAACCAGTTTTTTAGATTTGTGAGGGGTGGACTAGCAAAGCAAGTACTGGTATCCTGGGTGTTATATCTGTATTATGATCATTTACTGGAGCAGACGTCAAAAAGTGTATTTCTGAGTATGAGCATGTCATACTCATATGTTACAGCAATTATATATGAGAGTAATGTTTGGTAAAGTGTGTACAAGAGACACCACCTTTAGCAAAAAGAACTAAGCTGAGCAGGTAATGAAGCAACAATTGTGAATTCACCATCCAATGGTGCACGCTCTTCTGTGTGTTCAAATTGCATTCAGGATTTTCTCTGTGCATTTATCAAATCAGTATGACTGATGGACATTAAAAGTGAAGTAAGTAAGGGAAAGGAGAACACATGTATGACCATAGTCAGTCTAATAGTTGCTTCAACAGGACTTTTGGACTGGGAATCCACATGGTTTTGTTCTCATGTAATTAAATATGCTGAGAACCTTTCCCCTGGGATTGGTCTACGTTACTATACCATCCTCATGGATGATGGTCACTGAGAGGGAATTTGTAACTGAATTTGTTCAACTTCATTACTGAATATGTCTTCATATCTGTGAAGAACTCTCTTTTTTTGAGAGAAGATTAAAAATCTAGTTATACTGAATGGAAGCGCTCTGCCAGGAATGAATCAAACTATCAAATATTTTAGTTATAACATCAACAATATAATTAAATTTAGCACTCACTTATAAAACACCTCGTGGCCAAACAATTCAAAAGCTTGACAAATCAGGACACCACATATCTGTGACAAACAGACAATAGCTGTCACACTCAGTTGCCAGTATAGCATACATTGAACTGACTACAATGTTTAGCTGCATCAAAACATCTCAGTTTAGTCTTCATGATTAATTTGACACATTACATCCTTTAAACATAATCTCTGGCTCTCTTCCACAGCATGTCTTCCTTCTCTCACCCCAACCGGTCGCAGCAGATGGCCCCGCCCCTCTCTGAGCCTGGTTCTATCCGAGGTTTCTTCCTGTTAAAAGGAAGTTTTTCCTTCCCACTGTTGCCAAAGTGCTTCCTCATAGGTGGTCTCATGATTGTTGGGTTTTTCTCTGTATGTATTATTACAATATATAGCCCCTGTTGTGATTTGGTGCTGTATAAATAAAATTAAATTGAATTGAATTAAACTTTCACCTGAGGCCACAAGTGAGTGAAGGATAATAAAAACAATAAAGATTCTGAATTATCATTGCCGTAATTGCATTTGTTTTCTTTATCAGAACACATGGAAAAATATGTGAACTACTGATATTTTTAAAAATGCATTTAAATAATTCAAAAATATATATGTTATATTCACAAAATAATGTGTAACACAAAATGTAAACAGTAGCTATGTCCTCTACCAATCAGCAGCAACCTTCAAAAGTTGTTGAAACTTTGCCTTGGAGGGTTTATTTTAAAAGAATGTGCTGACAGTATCTTTATTTTTACACTTAGCGGCATTCACACTGTTACTTCCGTTTATCATGAACATTTCTGACTTTGCATTAAATGTCATTTACCTTTTATAAATAATAAATATTTAACTAATTAATAAATAATAAATTAACAGCAATGCAAAGAAGGCAAGAAGAAAGTGTTAATAGCCATCAATAAACAGCTGGTATAAGAGAGCTGACTTCACATTCTGATTCATGAACCTTTTTCTGAAAGAAAACCAGGAAGGAAAAACTGGGAAAGTGTCAGTATCAGTGCCACATTAAGAAAAAAATTGTGTCCCTTTTGAAACTTTAAAGTTAAACATGAAATAGTGTTTTACGTAAGAGAAAAGAGGGCAGGCTATTTTGAAGAAAGGAGGTAAAAATAGGGGGGTTACAGTTGTCCTTTCAACCCTAACAAATGCCATGGCTTGAATAACATCTACAAAAAGACTTGTGTAGATGACTCAGTGAAATAAATTGATCAACCATCTTATTGTGTCTTGTGATACATACATCTCCTTTATTGCAGTAGGGTGTAACCATCAATATTAATGTATCTGTCCATTGCCAGTGACATCAACGCTCTCGTTCAGAACCAGGAAGAAAAAGTCACTTTTTTTTTCTTCCACTGTAGTTCCAGATTTTCTGCTCCATTGCATTTACAATGAAGCTGAATTCACTTGGGCCTTGCACCCCAATACAGGAAGTCTGGTTCAGCGCTCTAATTAAAAAGTCCTATTCTGATTCTATGAATATTATGGCAACACAGAGTTCAGATGGAGCCTATGGATGGGTGAGGGGATTCACCCAGTGCTAACTGCCCCTGTAATCTACCCTGCCCCTATGGCAAAAATGAGCAGAGAAAAAGTCAAAAATAATAAAACCAAGTTGTAGGTCCACAGTGGTTGGGTGGTGGTGGCTCCTCTGGCACTACCTGTTGCAGTTTGTAACTATGGACCCCAGGGACCAAATCCCAAGATGATGTCTTCTGCTCATTGCAAGAACTAGAGGAAAAAAAAACACTGCAAATTCCCATTTGCCTCCCCATCTCTCTTTCCTATCTCGACAGTCACCGATGTCACCTGATATCCAGCCACACTCTATCATCACCTCCATCTTCAACCTTTCACTTCTAACTAAGGCAAAGGTTGCTTCATTGATATTACGTTGTTACGTTTGACTCTTTTCCATGTTATACTTAACATAATTTTTCAAGTCAGTAACTATCAGTCACATATGAATTAGGATTATGTTTTATCATTACAACACTTAATACCATTTCTCTTATTCAAAATCATGTATAATGACAGTTTGGCGACAAAGTTCTTATATTTTCACATTCCTGCAGACACACACAAATCTACCAAGGTCAAAGCTGGATCGTGTCCACACACAAGATTAAGACATTAGAACAGTGATTTTCACTACTTAAACTAGATTTTTCATTTAACATATTGGTCAAACTTACATTTTGATTATATATTTGATTAAGAATAAAGATGATTTACTATTGACAAATATGGTCAAGCTCGTTTTTAGCATCCGGTATTATTTCAAACATAAACGTCTTGATGTTGTTTTAGACTCTCTTAGATGTAGGGAGAGGAAAGCTACAGGGCTTCAACCACTCTCTGTCCCACCTCTCCCGATGATCTATCTGAAAGTGATACTTGGGTATTTCAGTGATGGATTCCCTTCAAACAGTGATGTTGATAGCTTTCGTATGACGCTTGACCTTTGATTCTAGTCAAGTGTTTTGATTTTCTGTGGCTCATCTGCATGCATTTGCAAACAAAGCAAAGATTTTTTTTACATGTACTGAGCGATGTCGGTTTACTGTGAATGTGTCTTTTCTCACAATCTGATGTCTATCAGTTTCCTCTCCATGTCAAGTTCTCGTTCCTGGTTTGTAAATTGTTCAACAAATGAAAACCTGCTCTTTGTAAAGTGAACATCCAAGTCTAGAAATAATAAGAAATCAAAGGAAAACCAGTGGAGGATCTCAGTCATCTGTCAGGATTATATAATAAATGAAATAAAGTGTCTGATGTAGAGAGGAGCAAGTGTATTTAAACTTTATAGACAGTTAAAAGAGCTTTTGAATAATTTCCTACAGTTACGCAGATTCTTTAGCTGTGGGGAACTGTTATCCATTTTATGTGCTTGACAGCTAGAATCTAATTTTTGGACAATTAAATTTTTGTTTTCTAACTTCTCCTCTCTACACCAGATTCTTGAAGTGTTTAGGAAATTACACATTTTTTTATACACGGCCCTCTATTTCCAGATAAGGTAATTCGATAAGGATTGTTTTTAATATCTGGTTGAGGATCAAGCACTTTTCTGCACAATTTCAGACACACGCACACCTTCAAACATCGAGTCATTTTTTGCACAATCCTCAGTCTTTTGCACAACCCACTGTCATTGTTGCACTTTTCTATTGCACTGTTGTGTCTCTATCGTTCTGTTCTGTCTGGTGTTGTGCTGTCTTTTCTTTGTTTTTTTGCAATTTTTGGAATTTTTGCACATTGTACTTTATGTAGTCCTGTGTTGATTGTCTGTTATTTGTCATCTGTAGCACCATGGTTTTGGAGGAACGTTGGCTTGTTTCACTGTGTGCTATACCACCATGGTTGGAATGACAATAAAGCCACTTGACTTGACTTGACTTGAGAATCCTTTGCAGTCAACAAGTGCCTAAAGTGTGGAACTCATTGACATCATCAAATGTTCTGTTTCATCCCTTGAGATGCTATGCCAGTCCTTTATGCCTTCAGTTGCTGATTTGTGGGTCTCTCGCTGTTTTCTTTTTAGTAATTAAAATGCATGACCTGTTAGGATGTGATCAGTTGACTGGTTTGACCACTGAGTAATATTCTTTGCCTTAAGATACTCTTGGATTGCTTTTGCATTTTTTGCTTTGAACCATCATCCATTTGCCCTGTGAAGCTCTGGCAGAGTATATAGCCCAGTACACTTCAGAATTCATTTGATTTATAATCTGTGGTTATGTACAGTGGAGAAATCACATAAAATGAGTTATTGTTAAAAAACCTATGGACCAAACTGTAAATAACTGTAAGCTGGCCAAAGCATTGCGAATTAGCTGCAGCTCTTCTAGACAACAATCATTTAAAGAGGGAAATAGTCATCTGAATTGATAAAATAATAAGTTCAAAAAGGGGTCTTAAAATGTTGTTTCTTTGTTTCCATGTATGGTAAGACAACAATGTTATTGAGTAATTTAATGTAATTGCTTGTGCTATTTCTTTTGTTGTGTGCACTTGAAGCTGTTAATTTTATTGGTTTGTGTAGTCACGGGGGGTGGGGGGAGTGCTTAAGGGTTAACTGCAGTTTTCCCAAGAAATCTTAACAAGAAATGCATCTTGGGACTTCATGTTTACTTTTATTTGTGGATGTGAAACGGGAATGTTGTGGAGGAGTTGTTGGTAAGGAATTGCTAAATATGCACATAACTCGTTGAAACATATTGGTATAATTGTAGTGCAGTGGTAAAACGTCAGTATTTTAACAAGATGATGTATTTCTGAAATGGATGATGCAAAGGACCTGCATGTGCGGCGCGGAGCAGCCATTTTCTGCATGCAAGGGATAAGCTGCGAGATCGTCTGTGTGTTCCGGTATTGCAAGTCAGCTGAGATTGCTGTGGAATGTAAGTGTTTATAGAAAATGTATGTAATACATTTTTTTAAAGGAGCCTTGTGTGATTTAGCTCTTTGTATTTTGTTCTGCACAGACAGAGGCCACTGCCGTATTTTTGTGTTTTGTATTTTATTTTATTTCCTTTCCCTTATTCCTGGTATTGCCACGTTACCTCTCATACTGTTGATGTTCAGTACAAGTCCATATGGCTGCTGTTTGACAAAAGTAAAGGTCAAAGGACATTTTTGTTTATTCAGTCGCCATTGACAATAAAAACTGCACATTAAGAACCCCAGTAATTGTGTCCTGTGTGGCTAAGCATTTCCCAGGCTACATTTAAATGACCTTGTAATAAGAATTTAAAAAAAAAATCTAAATCTAAAGTCACTGCCAAGCTTGTTTTTACAGTTTTTGCAAACAGCTGGGTTGATCTTCAAAACTTTTTCTACACCAAATGAGATTTAAATCGTGATAAGGAAAAACATTCAGAGACAGCCAGTCCCTCGAGCCTATCGCCAATCAACTTGTGGTTGGTAGCGTCACTGAAGTGTGAGAAACCCAGCAAAAGTCATAAGCAAACCAGTACAGTAGTTCTGAGATTGTTAATTGTGTTCAGAGCTGTGTCCGGGAGCTTCACTTGTTCTAGTGCTTAATTATCATTCTTTAACATGAAGCATTAATTCTTGTTGTTCTTTTTAGTTCCCATTTATGGTTTTGTAATTGTTGAGCTTTGGATGTCCATTACGTTACTGCTCCAGTCCTATTTTGGGGTCTTTGAGTATGTTATAGCTCCCTTAGGATTTCCCTGAGTGTTTTCTCTGTCTCATCTTCCTGTTTCCCCTCTGATGTGGTTCATTCATGTTTCATTCCTTGTTTAATTTATCTAAGCTGTTATTTTCCTGTTTATTTCCTGATAACTACTTTCCTCTTGTGCTTTGTTCAGAGTTTTAGTGGAGGTCTGTGCTCAGTTCCTCACCTGTTCCTTAATCGCCTTATGTGTGTACACAGTCCCATTGTCTTATGCTGTTGGTTCTGTGTATATTTTCTGGTTTTATATTTGGTTATATCTGGTTCAATATTTTGCTGAAGTGTTTGACTTGTTTTGTTTTGTTTTGGACCTTGGATTCATCCTTCAGCTTAATAAAAAGTTTTTCTTTTTGTCCTGCATTGGAGTTCCTTATTCTGTAACCTACAGCACACAGAAATTACTTGTTTGGCTCAATATTTGAAACTTTAAACATGTTTATTATGAGCACTAATAGTTTAGTACTAAGAGTCCTAGTAACAGTGTGTGTGTGTGTGTGTGTGTGTGGGGGGGGGGTGTGTGTGTGTGTGTGTGTGTGCGTGTGTGCGCGTGTGTGTGTGTGTGTGTGTAGACATAATGGGTCCCCATAAATCGTAAACTTGTTGCACTACATTATGGAAGACCATCAAACCACCAAAAAAGTAAATACATTTAGGAAGAATAATTATTCTTTTTTCTTTTTTGACAAAGTTGATTTTTAAAAAAAGAAACTTTCACTTGCACGCGCACTAAAGCAAATAGAAATGCAGCCCTAAGTGACATAAAACAATGTCTCTTTAGGTTTTGTATCACAGCAAAAAAAAACTTTAAAGAACAGGATAATCTTCAGAGACTGAACAGTTTTATTAGTACAACGAAACTAAATCAAAAGCACGTGCCCAAACCAAGAAGGTAAGAGGAAAAAAAACCCCAATGACGTAAAAAAAAAAAAAAAAAGACTTCCTGTGATGTGATTGATAAGTTTAAACCTCAGCTCTATGTCTCATTCACCGTCTGAGACATCAGTGGCACCACAGATCTGAGGTAATGGCACATTTACTAAAATATCATTGAACTCATGTCAGCTGCTGTTTTTATTGATTATGAAAACTTATAAACTTGATGCATTTTATTTGTTATTTTCCTATGACAAGTGTAGTTTACAAAATGATAAATTCCAATCTATTGTAATATAGATGAAATGGTACAAATTTCATAATACTGAAGGAGTAGATACATTGTAACACAAAGTTCAAAGAAGCTTAAAACATATATATTTTATTTATATCCACAGAGCGAGACCTGTGTTCAAAAAGACATGAAGTTCTGGCAGCCTCTTTTTGGGCTTTGGTGCTACGGCATCCTTAGAGTGACCAGCGGGATCGAAGGTATTCCTCATTTATATGGAGATGTTTTCCGCTTAGCTATGGGAATTCTGAAAAGTAAGGCAGCTTATGGTTTATCTCATCTTGTGGCTGTATCATATCATCCTTTTCTTCCTGCTATGATTAATTGCATAGCTTTTAATGTCATACATTCCAGTTGTCAGTCACAGTAGGAGGTTCAGACGATATGTTTAAATGTCAAATAGTCACTCATGTGATCTATCATTATATCACACGTTTGTTGTTTTTGACCTTTGATTAATATTTTGATTATTATAGATGTGGAAAGTAGCTTGATGTTTATCAAGTAAAATTTATTGTAATTTCTATTACTGTGGAGAAATGATGTACTTTTTACTCTGCTACATATTTGACAGCTGGATATGCTGGTTATTTACCAATCAAGGTTTTACATAAAAAATAAATAGAGTGCCTTCTTAAGGATTGAACCTTTTAAGGGAGTGTGCACATGGGACTCTATGTACTAGTATGTGATGACTGAGCTGCTAGCAAAAGAGATTTACCCTCTAAACTGGTGATTACATGGTTAATTGTATAAGGCACAAAAACATAGGAGTGTCCAGTGTGTCAAACAAAATAAAATTCTTTTCAATTTTTTTTATTTTGTTTTGCAGCTTCTCAGATTATCCTCAACTATATATAGCTGCACCTCTACCAGATTAAACCTACCCACTTATACATCCTTAATAGTCTTACACTGTTATATATATATATTAATTCTAAAGTTCACTTTTCCTTAAAAGGTCAAAAAAGACCTGAATAATTATTAAACTATTCCATAACTTACTATTCGTTCCCTTGTCATACATAAGCACAGCATTGAAGCGATCAATACCAGAAACTGTGAAATTATAATTGAATATTCCTTTTCTTCTACTTTTTTCTTTTTCTAGTTGATGTACCGTCATGGATGTGTGTGAATGACTATGTACATAACATTACTTGTGTCTTCAACAACATCAGTGGTATTCCATTGGGAAAGAACAAAAAGAACTACAGCCTACATTTCAAAGAGAACTTCGAGCTGCATAAGTAAGTCTTTCTGAAATAAATACATAAAATACTTGATTCTTCTTACAGAATTGAAAGTGTGTGTTTCTGCTTCTAAATCCACAAACATGTCCATGTTCTGTTTTTGCTCCAGAAGCACTTTTTGTCCACTTGTGGTGATGAATCACAGATACTACTGTGAATGTGGATTCAACGATGTTCTTTGGATGGATTTGGATTCCTATAAAATTGAAATTTGTAATGAATCTCAATGCATCAATTTAAAAAATGAATTTCATTTAGCACATCACAGTAAGTATGAATTACACTTGTAGTTGTTGTTTTTTCTTAATATGTTCATGTGCTTTCTTTTTTAATGATAGTCTGAAAAAAATGTTATGCACTCCATTGATGCTTAGAGGAACATTTTGATATACCTAAATATGATTTGATTGATATTTCTAATCAGTTCAGCTGAAACCACCGCCTGAGCTTGTGGTCCAAGAAACAACAGAGACTCTCAACATTACATTTAAAAGTCGGTATGATGAGCATGATTACCTTCATGAAAACCTCATGTATGAAATGTCACTTCAAACACCCGAAAGCAGTGAGACCAAAGTAAGATGAGCTGTTATGTGCAGTATATTTACTGAGAACTTGTTTTATTCTAAAAGAATCAAACAATAATTGTTTCTTAAACGTTTCCACCTTTCCACAGACTATTATTGTTCCACCCCAAAAGAAGTTTGAATCTATTAATCGGACATTGCACCTGAAACATAGTGAATATTGCATTAAAGCAAGATATATACCTCAAGGATATATAACTTCTGAATGGAGTGAATGGAGTAAACCAACATGCTGGAAAAACAAAGCAAAAGAAGGTAAAGGACGCATTTTTCATAAGTACAAAAAGGCCTCTGTTATCATGGAGCTTTCTAAAAATATGCTAACAGTAAAATTCAACTACATTAGCTTTAACAATTTTATGACAATGATAAAAGAATGGATTTTTAGGTTTATTTAATGCTATTCATAATCACAAACATATTCAGTACGCTGCTCGTGTGAAGTCTGCCTTGTTGTCTTGTGAGGTGTTTTCTCTGAACAATGTTTATCAAAAACAAGTGCTGCTCTCTTCCCTTTCTCTCAGTGCTTTTGTAAAATAGCACAGAAATTTGATAGATAATGGACTTGCTGCCATCTTTGTAGTGTGAGTCAATAATTCTGTGTAATTTCAGAACCAGAAACTCTATTATTATTATTGGCCAAATATCTGTTCCCACTGTGTCTGGTTGTTGGAGCTCTGCTGTTTGTATTCTACAGTCCAGCTGCAAGGTAAGTCATCTAAGCTTTGGAATGATTGCATGTCTGATGAGGATAATGTGCCTGTTATTCATATTTTGTGTCTGTGTGGCAGAATGAAGATAAAAACTCTGTCCCACACTCCGTCCCCGGCTCCGTTCTTTCAGCCTCTGTATCAGCAACATAAAGGCGATCTCAAGGTGAGGAGATAAAGTGATTTCTGAAGGAGTTTTTGGTTTCCATGCTTATGTTTAGCTTAATTTTAACTTCTGTTAAAATGAATTAAGTGCAGGAATCCTAACATAAGGGGCAAAATGGAAGCACAGTATAAAATGACACATTAGAAATGAGATGTAAGAAGACCACATAATTAATGATAGATGTGTATAAGATTTATACACATCTATCACATAGTAATGATTACTTCACAGTCAAGGTCCATGGGTAGGCAGATAATCTGCTGTGGTTACCCCTAACAGGAACATCTATCGCATCCTTATTTATTTGATGTGTCAGTCAAAGACAGCGTTCATAGTGTTTTTGTCACTTTAGTAACGTTCTGACGCTGCAAAAAATGTGAATACCGGCATATTGTCAAACTAGCAATGCAAACATGCTGAGTTTACTGTAAGGAGGTGTTCTGTCTATCATGTTGACCATCTGGTAACTGGTGATAAAAGAAAGCATTCAGCAAAATAGGATTTTGACAGTTCATCCGTCTTACTGAGATAAACCCAGTGGCTGGAAAGCCAACCCTCAATCGTGTGACGCAGAGCTCCAGATCTTTCAAAGGATAAATAAACTGGAACTACAAGTGACTTTAGATGAAAAGTCGGCGCATCATTGAAACATTCGTCCTGTGCTACCATATTCATACCAAGTTTTATGGCAAATAACATAATGTTTGCTAACACGATTCAGTTAAAAACAGTTCATGGAAGCACAATCCTCAACTCTGCACTAGAAATATGAGTAGAAGAGTTCATGGTAATCCCCTCAGAAGCAAAATGAGACCTTTCAGTCAGAGCAAGAGTGGATGGCCAAATGATAACAAACACTGCTATAGCCTCACAAACAAGCATGAGAAGAAGTCTGTTTGTGTTCTTGGAGCGGTTCTACAAATGTCCCTTCTTGAGTTAATTGTTTGACTTTATGATACCGCTTTTATGATACCGCGTTGTTTTATTGTTTCATCATCAGCACAGCGGTGCTTTATGAAAAGAGAATTCTGAAACAAATCTTCTTTTATACTGCATTGGTACTTCATATTCTGAGAGTGCAGGTGGTACACAAGTGTGTTTTTTTCTACTGTGTCACACCTGATGCATCTTCATTTTGTTTACTTTGCAGGAATGGCTTTCACTGAAAGATAAAAATGTATTAACGCACAAAGTCGATGAGGTCATGATAAGTGATAAAGTGGCTGTTGTGCCAAAACCCAAGACGAAGGACCCAGAAGAGACCCAGACCTTCCTAAACCCTCCAGTGATTCAGCTGGCATTCCCTCAGTGCCAGACCTCCTATGTTGGCCTGCCTGGGATGGATATGGCTCCTGCTTCTATAGCTATGGTGTGTCCAGCTAACACCTCTTACACTCAGCTCCCCTGCTCTGTCTGGGAGAGAGGCAGAGAGGCAGAGATTGCCTCCTCTCCACCTGAAGATGTCCTGGAGATCAGCTGTGTTGACTCTGGGTGCAGCTTTGAGGATGTGACACAAAGCCCAGAGTGCAGTTTACCAAGCAGTCCTGTTGTTGAGACCCTAGCACCATGTTACTGTAGTGATTACTGCATTCTTAACAAAACAGCTGAAGGTGTTGTTCCTGTTTTATTGTCTAAAGAGAGCAATGTAAAAGTTTCATCTGATTCCCAGCAGGAGCACGAGAGTTAAAGCAGGAAATGGTTCTGTCAGTTTGTTTGGAGCCAGAGAAATTCACAAGAGTGGTGGCACTGACAGCCAAGGCTGTAGACCACATGGCAGAAGAGATTCCATGAAGTGGCTTGAAGCTGGCCAGTTCACTTGTTGCATGTTGCTGTGTGTTTTTGATAGCAGCTCTTGTTAAGCAAAGGCGGGTTGGGCTTGAACTTCATACAACATTTATATCTGTTTAAATGTATGTGGTTATCATTTTTTATGACAAAAACATAAAAAACACCTTATAACACATAAAGTAGGCTTCTGCTTTGGCTGATTTGCAAATGTTAACACTGTTAGCATTTAAAATACTGACTGCAAAATGTTAAGACGTGAATGTGTGTGAATTCCACTAGAGCTTTGGATGATATGATTTTCTGTAGCTGTATGGGGCAAGTGCTTTGTTCTGTTTTTTTCAGTTTAATCTACCTTATTTGCAATATTACTTATAAATACTTTGCATTTAGCTTTTACTAAGAAATCAACAATAAAAGAGATAAAGATCCATATCTATGCTTAAATCAGTAACTTTGTTCTTGTTTTACTGACTTGTGAGAGATGTGTTTGGATCTTTCCTGAATCATCATCCATCTCCAAGTTGTTGTGCAGGTGATGCAAATATTCAGTGGAAACAATTGTTTTGAAATTTTCCTAAGGGAACAATAAAATGTAACCTCAATACGAAAGTTTCACTATTTATTTCTCCAGTCAACATAACCAGTGCTGTTGCTGTGGGTCTTTTAGTCTAAATCAGCTTTAATTTTTAGCCTTTATAAAAGAACTTTCTTTTGATTTTCAGTTATTTCTACCATTTAGGGGGATAAGTGGCCCCAAATAATGCCGGCAAAATTCCCTCTCGCAGCATAACAGAGCCTCCGGAGTCTCTCATAGTACTGATAGATGGTTCTAATTTTTCATCTCTAATTAGTATGTAGCTTGGGGAGCCACACATATGTACCAAAAAAGTCCTTCTAGAAACAAGTAATGATCGCACTTGCATCATTATTGTATGGAGAATATATGTCAGAGACAAGATTTAGGAAAATCTGTAACTATTACAATAAAGAAAAGTCTAACTTTTGAAAACAAGTGAAGGTAGTTTTAATGTTTTAGCTTTTTTAATTGTATTTTTAATAAACTAAAATATTATTCACATCTAGTTTTAATTTTCACCTCAGCTTTAATTAACTATTACAACTTTGATGAGGGCATATACAATGCATTTGTAGAATCACCATCAAATTGCTGACTTTAGTCCAAAATAAGGTTTTCATTTTTTCCCATCTTGAAATTATATTTCTACCATCATTCACTGATGTTGTGCGAGTGTGCCAAAGATTTAAACTTAAAACCACAGTTCCCTGTGACTCCTTCGGCGACTGCGGCCGAGCAGAGATTCAAAGACCACCGAAGAAGAAGTCATTCGGCAGTATGGGGTGATTTAAATGTGGAAGTTTAACTGAACCAAGCTTTATGTCGTATTTAAGAATTTCAACACCAGACTGTGGAGGTAGATACTTTCCTTTCCCCGGAACTGCTGTCATCTGTTGGCGGCTCGTTGTGTAACTAACATTGGGTAATAACAAGCCCGACTTCTGCGGTTGTACACCAAATTTGGCCGAAGAGGAAGCCGCGGCTGTAAACACTGTGACCAACGTTACCTGCGGCACCTGAAACGGCAGGGTGCAGGAGCACCAGAGGATGGTGGCCGAAAGGGACAAAGACATAAGAAGGCTGGGGTCCAAGTCAGACAAAAATAAAAGTGAGCTGAAGGTGCTGCGGCTTTAGGTGGGCAGAGTACGGCAGGATGAACTTTCCTGCTCTGTCAGCAGCGCTGAAAACCAGCCGAACAACCACCGCGTCAAGTCTGGTGGTAAGTACAATGAGTCGATATTGAATTAGATGGAATCCACCCACTCATTTTTCTATTCATCTATCTGTTCATCACATGTAGGTGCAGCTGCTCCTGCACAAATTTCCCCCAAATGCAATGACACAGTGGCGGCTTTTCCCCGTCAACACGCCCACTCCGGTGAGCCCTCACCTGTTAAACAGGACCACAGTGGCTATCATTGATCGGAGGTGTGTGAGGCCAGTTTGCTGGACCAGCAGAGAGGGTCAGCATCGAGCCGAGTAACATTTGTCAAGAAAAACTATAAGAAAAGGGTGAGCTGGGGCTGAGTGAGTAATAACACTGAACACTGACTAGGCAGAACGATGCTTCTCATGCATGTTTGCAAAGTAAAACCCCCCACATAAGGCCATTACAGTAGAAATACATTACTTGAGAAACGTGACTCGTGGACAGACGCCTGAAAAAACAGTCAGGTTTTTAAACGAATGAGGTAGTAACAGGTAATTGAGCTTCACTCCTACACAACTACAGGTTTCAGTCATTTGTGGTTGGCAAAGTGTGCATAGATTTACCCATGAAGAACCTGGGGCAAAACAGTGAGCTGAGACTGATTTACTGATACTGCAGTTTTAATGCCAGTCTTTAATCAGTCAGAGGAAGGATCTCCAAACACACCAGAACTTCTCACATGATTTTCACTACACAATTATTGCCGAAAGAACCCCAGAGAAAATCTGAAAAAGAAAAAATTCTACTAGTCTAAATTATCCATGTATTTATTCTCTTCCACTTATCCTTGTCAGGGTTGCAGGAGCCTATCCAAGCTGTCTTCAGTCGAGAGGCAGGGTACACCCTGGACAGGTCACCAGTCTGCCATAGGGCTAACACATAGAGACAGACAACCATTCGCAGCTATGGGCAATTTAGAGTTACCAGTTAACCTAACCCCACTAACTGCATGTCTTTGGACTGTGGGAGGAAGCCAGAGAACCCACACAAACACATGGAGAACATGCAAACTCCACACAGAAAGACACTGACATGATGGTGGAATTGAACTCAGGACCTTCTTGCTGTGAGGTAATAGTTCTAACCACCATGCCGCCAGTCTAAATGCCAAGAGAGAGCATTTTGCCTTTGTTGATGGAGAAGTGTAGATGCACTGTGTCGTTGTGGATGCGGTGCAGGTTATGTATGAGGACGGCAAGAAGGACAGTTGTGCAGCAGAAGCGACAGATGGATTCAAGGTGAGGTGGGATTACATCAGTGATCGGTTTTCAGGTCTGTAGTCAGATTAGAGAGGAGGTGGAGGTATGCACTAAGGAGAAGAGGAATGAAAGGCAGCAGAAGCATGACAGAATTCATGTGTGTGAATGAGACAGGGAGACAGAGGTTAGGGTGAAGCAGCAATGAGTAAAGATAGCGAAGGTGGATGAGTTTAAATACGTGGGGTCAGCTATCCAATAAAACACAGTGCACAAGAAAGGCGAAGAACAGAGTGCAGGCAGGTGGAGCGAGTGGATTTTTGATAAAAGGATAGCTGCAAGAGGGAAAGGGAAGGCTTACAAGATGAGACCTGTTATGATGTTTGGTCATGGCCACAGAAGATGGAAGGAAGGAGGACATGTAGCGGGTTGGTGTGGCAGAAGAGGATGCTGAGGATTGAGTGAGATGGAGGCAGAAGAATAAAAATGAGAACTTTATGTATGCAGTACTCATGTTATACAAAAAATATCATGAAGCTAAAAAAGAGCATTGTGAGAAATATCTTGAACGCTAGGAAAACAGGGAAGTGGAAAGAAAGGGAAACAAAATATGACTTAAGTGAGCAGCAGTCTCCAGTGCTTCACCTAACAAAGCGACAGCTGAACTGTAAATATGCGTCTCAGTTTGACATTGCTGGTTTGTTTGAGGAAGTGACTCGCTCCCGATTTGTGTGAGAAGTTGTAATGCTGGAAAAGTGAATGACTGAATGAAAGCTGAATGGCCGTCGACTTTAGTCATCCATAAAGTGTGAAGCTACAGGTAATTTTCAGAAAGTCAGGTTGTGACTAAAGTTCAAACTTTCAGTTTTACTTGTAGGGGTTTAACAACAGTACACCATCATGTGTTTAGGGATTGGAGTCAATTTTATACACATTTTCAGTCTCCCGTTTTCAGAGGCTAAAAAAAGGCAACAAAATAGTTCCTGAAAGAGAAGAGAGTTGTAAAAAACTACAAATGTGGTGGTGATGCTATTATATTGGCATTTTAACCTGATATGGGCTTTTTTTAAGTATTTCGTTTATTGGCAGTACTGGCATGTCTACTAATAATTTCTGGTGAACGAGATTTTCTAGAATTGTCTTATCTGACATGTACCAGAAAGGAGGAAATAGTCTGCTCAGACAAACACTTCGCACTACTGGAATCACTGTGCATGGTTTAGGCCAGGGAGCGTTCCCAGTGTGCTGGGAGGGAGCTCAGCAGGGATCTTGGAGTTTAAAACCGGCTAATATCCGATTCGACTGCACTGGGTATTCATGATCTCGCTTCAGGTAATGTTTAGAAGACTTCACGCCTGCAGTGAATGTGTGAAAACTGCTTTCGAGTAACATTATGAAACTTTTGAGGGGAGTACTGAAAGTGGCTTGTTCATTTTAATGATTCATCGCATCGATGCTGAAGCAAAGACAGCGCTGTGTGTCTAGGTGGAGGCTTTTCACACCATCTTTGAGTGCAACCTGTCAAAAGAGGTTTTAGCACAAACGACCGCGGTGTTGAAAAAATATTTTTTTAATGTGTTTAGATAAACATTTCATCCTCTTAACTGTGCCCATTATTAATGGCGTTTAATTTGAAGACATTTTTTGATCATTTTCAGAATTTAAATACATAAACAGCACATCAGTCACATGGAAAACTTAAGTACACTTCTTGATTTAAATTAGAGTCATTAGTACCAGATTAGGTGACACTGTCTAATTTAAATAATGTGCATCTAGGCTTTACTGCCACTTTAAGGTATTGGGGGTAAAAAGTGTGGGGGCATTTCTTAGAATCTGGTCAAGAGGTAATAACATGTCTAAAATATATGAATCATATCATGACACTGTAAGAAACATTCTTTAGGACTGGCTTTGTTAGCAATGTAAATCTCATTAAAATGTTGCAGGAAGATTTAAACAGCAGGAAGAAAATCCTCAAACATGTTGCAACAGAGACTGGTGGACATTTATGCAAAACACTTCACAGAAGTTTGTGCTCATTGCTTTCGCGGAAATAACCTCTGATACCGAGAATATACTTGTGTTTTTAAAATGAAGAATGTAACATGTGTTTGTGTTTTTGTTGAAAACACATTTAAGAAACTAAACTTCCCTTGCAGTGCCATTTAATGATGGTCCTCACATCTATAGGCACTGTTTTAAACAAAATTATCAGTTTGCTTTTCTAGTTCTGGTAAAGAACTAGAAAAGCAAACATGGCTCAGCTTCAAACAACTCAGTTTGTTTAAAGCTTATACATCTGACACTGTTGATGGCTGTCACTGTAAAATCAGCCTGTGGAATACATTGTCTTTATGTCCAAACCTCTAGAAATGCAGCTTGAGAAAGTCACCACATGATCGTAAAACAGTGGTAACAAAGACATTTGAATTATAAACATAATGCACAAAATATACATTTTTAATTCAGTTTCTTGTTTGTTTTTTTTTTTTTTAACTATCAGCCAGAACTGCAAAGAATGTGTAGTCTTTAAAGTAATCTTAGTGTGTTATTTTTGCATTTCAGGTATTAGATTGTCAATACAAGTATCTAAAAAGTAGTCTTTTTTTCCTGTATTCCTTGAAGTCCTTCAAAACTTTAATTTCAGTGCTGTGTTATGTCATTAACAACAGTGATCATGGAGAACCTGTCACTGAGAAATGCACCTTTTCTTTTCCCAGTGATGCTAGTGACATATCTTTACAGCCTTCTTTCTACAGCCCGGTCCACAATCTTCATTTATTTGAGTTTTCGTCAGGATTTTCTCTTTATTGTCTCTGAATATTGAGTATTTTTCTTCATCTCTTAGATGAATAAACCACTGTGCTAACCTTCTAACAATCGGGCTATCCACTTGTCTGCCTACCGCCTTTCTAGCTAGAATACTTGAAAAAGAACGATGGTGGGCCCGCTTGCTTACCCAACAAAATTTATTCTACCCTTTTGACATTTGCTGAGTCAGAAAGATGTAGTTTGAAACCTCTTTATCAAGATGCCTTTTATAAATTATAAATATTTGATTCATAATTAGCTTTGAAACCAGCTAGTTCACAGAAGATGTTATCACAGTCACTACTTAGAAAACCACCAAGTTACTGTGCCTTAAGAAAGAATTCAGACCCCTGTACTTTTTTTTTAAAAGATATTTTTCTGTTTTGGTTTTAGTGACAAAGTGAAAACATGTTTTTAGAAATGTTTTGCAAGTGGCTTTAAAGGTCACAGGTCATGTTCTAGTTAAATTCTGGTTAAATAAATGCAACACAAAATTAAAAAGACATCATCAAAGCATGTTCTCTGGTGGTTACAACGCCACCACAACCAGAGACCTGTGCTTACTGTTAAGAAATAAATCATGATACCACTACCATGCTTTACTGTGGTGATGCAGGTTTTGGCACTACTGATGGAAAAAATAAAGAATTTATATCCCTTTAAGACATAGATGGGTCTGAATACTTTTGAAATGACTGTAACTTCAATTGAAAAACACAATTAAATATTAAAACTTTTAAACACTTGTGTTCAGGCATAAAGATTTTTTATTGAGTTAAGTTTAATTATAATCAGTGTTGGGACTAACGCGTTATTAAGTAACGCGTTACAGTAACTACGTTATTATTGTGGTAACAAGCATGGTAACTAGTTATTATGCCAAAACCAGGAACGCGTTACTCGTTACTGGGATTTAGACAGGCTCGTTACTCGTTACTTCGTGTGGTGGATATCGCGGAGCTTCCGCAGATTCAATAACATTAGCAAGTGGTGGAAGCCAGCAGGTGGATGAAGGAAAAGGGAGGCAAGAGGAGAGACCCGAAGCGGCCGCCGGTCCGCGTGTCAGGTGAACTGAACTTCAGGTAAGAAGTTATGACCTGCAGTCTATCTGAGTCAGATATAAACCAAGTTTAGGTGGAGTTTATTTTCGGTATGCTGACATTTTCGTACTGCGTGCTAGCTAGCATGACGGAGTTTCTATACAGCTGGGTGGGTGCTATGTTACTGATGTTGAACTTTATTTTGTTCATACGGTTAATTATTAGAGTTGCCAACCGTCCCGTAAAAAACAGAATCGTCTGGTATTCAGAGAAAATATTACGCGTTTCGTACTGAGGTGAAAAGGAACACAGTTTGTCCCGGACTTCAGCTACAATGAAAAAGACACAAAGCTGAAGCTGCACAGCTGCCTCTTCTTCTCTCATTCTCTCCCGTTTCTACTTCAATCACGAAACTGATCAATGATCAGCTGATCGGCTTTTCTCTCTTGTTCGTTTATCGCCCACTTTGCGCCAGAAAGAGGAAACCAGCGGATGTCGCGTTAAACAACAGCAGCACGTTTAAGCTTGATCAGCTGTTGTTAGAATTTATTTAATATTAATTTCTAGTATCAGCTGATGTTTGCTGGAGCCACAGCTGTAAAGCTGCTGGTCATGATGTCGGTTTGGTTATCTGGTGAGAGGGAAACATGCAGATGAGACCAGGAGATGTCCTTACTGAATCATCAGAGCTGAACAGGTGATGGAGAAACAGGTTTACCTTTTAGGTGACATAAATGAGTTGAAGGGAAGTTATAAACTGTTTCTGAGTGACAAATAACACCAGGATCCTTTTCTACGTAGCTGACAGCTGGTAACTGTGCAGGGGCGGATCTAGCAAAGTGTTGCCAGGGGGCCAGGTAGGGCATTAACAGGGAAAGGGGGGGACAAGGAAATACTTTTCTTTCTTATTCTCATTTAAAATGTCTCACTTTTAAAAAAAATAATTATCTGAGTCTTACAACAAACAATTGATAGATTGATACATATATACCATCAGAACAGTGTACATCACTGTCACAACAGTGTTTATTTTCATTCAAAGGCTTTATGATTTTTCCTATAATGGTGGGCCGGTCTCTAGTCAAAATGCCCGGGACGATTTTTTTGTCCCAGTCCAGCCCTGTATGCAGCTCATCTGCAGTCTGGTGTTACCTACATCTTCCTATTCAGAAGGCAGAATTTCCAAGTTCTGAGTACAATTGTCACGGTCTGGCAGGCAGACCGTGGGGAATGTAGGAGATAGGACCCAAACGCTGGACTTAGTGGAATGAGCAGTGCATTTATTTACAGTGAGGTAAATGTACACCACACAATAAATCTCCTGAGTGCTCCCTTGACTCCCGTGACGTGTCTTCTCCTAAGTGCTGGTATCCCGTGCTCTCTGCCCCTGTGCCTACGCACACCCCGTGCGTCCTGCAGTCCAGTGTTGCGCTCTCCTCCTGAGGAAAAACAGCAGACGCAGCCGTTATGGCACCAACTCCAGCAGGCATACACTAAACAGCACTTTACACACTGACATGGAGTCTAACTCAACGATCCTGCGCCGGAGGAAGCCCCATCGCTCTGTTATGTAGCTCCCCCGACGAGCCTGATCAGAAGCAGGTGTGTGGGAACATAGGCGTGCCCAGCAGCCGGCAGGACCACACCCATCAGGCCTGCAGGTGGCTGTCCTTCATCCTCCAGCCACACCCGCAGACACACACACGAACACACACCAGCATGGAACACAAGAGCACAGTGCCGCAAACATACATCCAATAATAACAATAATGATAATGATAATAAAGGTCCACACTGTTCACGGACCCCGAGTCCCCGGAACCGGGTCCGTGACAACAATCAAAAGCACCACGACTGCAGTTTTTGTGTTGGATGTAAAAAGCAGGCTAGAATCATGGCGGCGGTCAACGACGGTCCAGGCGTGGGATTTCTCTCGTGGAAATGTGCGCATTATTTTTTCCTTTCTGTTGGTAGGTGGCACAGTGCACTTGTAGCAAGTAAGCAAGCTAGAAGACTGACAATCTTGCTGGGTATCCAGTTACGGAAGCAACACATTAACAAGAGAATTCTGAGTAAAACCAAAGTTACTTTCCCTAGTAACTAGTTACTTTGAAAGTAACGAGTAACTTGAAGTAACTGAGTTACTTTTTTAGAGAAGTAACTAGTAATGTAACTAAGTTACTAATTTAAAGTAACTTACCCAACACTGATTATAATACTGTTATAACACATGTCAAAGACATACTCTGCTACAGCCACAAAGTGCATCTGGTAAGTTGACCTGTTACCATAGAGTTAGCTTATATTAAAGACACGTTTAAAGCCATGAGGCTAGCATGTGTGTAATTAAAACCTGTGAACTAAAAGCTCAGGCATCACACTACTCCAAAGCTCCCTAAAAGTCTGTTCATCTGGACGTAGAGTTTTCAGTGGGAGAAACGTTTCGTCACTCATCCAAGTGACTTCTTCAGTCTCAGCTGACTGCAGGTTTCCCCAGTCTTATAAACAGTACATTTGCATAATGACTGAAACCAGCCCACTGAAGGAACAATGGGCTGGGAGGTCAGTTCCTTGATCATTAATATGCAAATTCTCATGACCATTGATCAACAACCACTGATCAAGGCCCACTGATCAATGGCCATGACTACCATTCACAGATACTCTAAAGCTCCATTTCATAGATTTATTTATTTTTTACTTACAAAACTTGTATTTCGTATGAGGTCACGGCAAATGAATCCCCCCAAAATGGGCATATATGGACGTGACTGTGAGCACAGTAGCCTGAGCCACGTGCTTTTCAAAGCTTCTGTCTGTCAAATGGCTTCAGAGAGGATAAACTGAGGGGCGTGCTAAGCCCAGTATAAAATAAATAAGGATTATTTTGAGCACTGAACAATAAAAAAAAAATACTGCACTGTACAAAAGTCTCGAGTCACCCCTCATTTCTTTATTCTTTGTTTCCAGTAAGTCGGGGTTCCTTGTAATGGTGATAAAGTGGTCTCGAGTGATAGATCTCCAGGTGTTTTGAAGGTCTTTCAAAGTTTTTCCTTTTGACATTAGCTGGTTTTTTTTGGGGGGGGTTGCTCATTTTAAGCTGGTCTAAAACACTATCTAGGAAAAAATCCAGCAAATATCTGACACAGAACCTGAAAGATCCATCTGACCCTTTAGATCCATCTGCTGTTCACTAAAGCCTCATCAGTAGAATGGTGTGTCAAGAAGTCATTTTTAAGAAAGTCGGTTACGTTCCACCCTTAAAGGTCTGGGGATAAGGGAAAGTAACAAACAGGAGACAGGGGGCCAAAATGGTTCAATTAAAGGGTTATAGTAATGCTTCTATTAGTAATTAAACTAAAAGAGAGACAATCCACTATCGCCTTTTAAAGAAGGAAAACAAAACCCAGGAGTTGGTCATTAAACTGAGAAGCTAAAAGGGTTAACAGACTCCTCTCCACAGAGCAGGAGCAAACAGCCACCACACACGCACAGCTCACTAGCTCTGAAAACCAACAAGGCTCTCCGGTGCTAGAGCGCACCTTTCTCAATTAAGTACTCTTAATTGCTGTTTAGAGTCAGCTGTACAAAAAGGGCATCACCTAAGGCAGGAGAGACGGCAAGACACACCCACACGAGTTGTGTCATTTATAATCTTGGCTGTATTCTGTGTGCTGTTGTAAAAATATTTATTATGTTTATTACCATGAATTTTCTCAGTCAAAAAAAATGTTGGTCTTGTTGAGGGTGAAAGGTCAGTTTGTATTCACTGTGAAACCATGAAGACTCTTTGTGTTTCCCTTCTGTAAAACCTTTGCTTGGCACTCGGACATGATTCTCACCTCCTCGGCAGAGTTTGGATAAGCCATTAAACAAATAAAGCTGTATAATGTATAACGCTATTGTTGTTTTTTGTATGTTTGTCTAATTGAAATATGAAACATCACAAACTTTAATATGTATTTTTTTATGATTCTCTGCCTTTTCCGTGATCACACTGAGGTAACGAGTTTCATTGTGTATTTTCGATGATCAGGATTCAGTCCAGCAGCAAATTCTTTACTACTGTTTGTTTCAGTTTGATTTTTCTCGCAGGGGTCTGAAAGACTGAAACTGCTGAACTTGGGTTAAAGTTTTTCTAAGAAGTGTGAGTAGGTTTGGTTTGCTTCTTCTTCCTTTTCTGAGCTGTGAATATGTGGTTACCGTGCTTTCTGCCTTTGCACTCAGAATGCACCAAGCAAAAGTGACTCCAGGATGTGTGCTAATTTCATTCAGAAGTAACAATAGTAATATTAATATTAATGGTTACTGCATTTAACCATGAGTGTGTCATATATTTTTAGGTTTCCTAGAACATGCATATATTCTGTGTTGTCCACAGTTTGTTGTCTCTAAGCTGTTCTCAGTATAGTTCTGTATTAAGATTCATGTTAATCAAATTGAATTTTGGTTCATTTCATTTATTCACTTTTTTTCGTAAGAAGGTGGAGTATTTCTCCTTTTTAGAATTTTTTGGTAACTTTTTAAAAAAGTTTAATGCAGTTTTAAAAAATGTTGAACAAAAATGAAATGTAAAAAACAAAAACAAGCATATTTCGAATATGAAGTGGTTATTTTTTCTGAGCTATGTTTTCTTTTTTGTTTTATGTATTTTACCTAACCTAGGGAATAACATAACGATCACAACCTCTAGATCCTATGACTAAATGTAACTGCTGGTTCAGATTACAGTCTGTATATCCTGTAGCTACACTGTTACATTTGTGGGGGCAGCAGCCCAAGCAGAGAAGCCCAGAACTCCCTCTCCCCAGCCACCGCCTCCAGCTTGTCCGGGGGAACACCAAGGGGTTCCCAGGCCAGCCGAAAGATATATTCTCTCCAGCGTGTCCTGGGTCTGCCCAGGGGCCTCCTCCGGGTGGGACATGCCCAGAAAACCTCACCCAGGAGGCACCCAGACGGCATCCTTGTCAGATTCCCGAACCACCTCAACCGGCTCCTTTCGATGTGGAGGAGCAGCTCCTGAACGGCCGAACCTCTCACCCTATTGCTAAGGGAGAGGCCAGCCACCCTTTGGAGGAAGCCCATTTCCGCCGCTTGTATCCGCGACTTCGTTCTTTCGGTCACTACCCACAGCTCGCTAACAGCACAGTTAACAAAATGTAACAAAAATAATCCGGATTAATGTCCCATGGGGGGGAAAAATGAAATAAACTGCATAACCGTGTGTTTGTGCTAGCAAAATGCTATCAAGTATCAAACCTGGTGATAAACATCTGTTAAGTAACAATTCTAGCACGTCTTTAAATGTTGACTGCTTATTGGTTCTATATTCTAAATATAAATATTTTTTTTAGACTCACAGACTATATGTGAAGCAAAAACTCCTCATTCTCAGACAAACAAGTTGATGTGTGAAGCTACTGCTACAAAGTCAAAGGAGTTTGCAAAGAAAAGCGTCTGGACTTCTTTGAGTTGCTTGAAGACGTTTCACCTCTCATCCGAGAAGCTTCTTCAGTTCTAAGGTCAAATGGCCGAGAGTCCCAGATTTAAACCCAGTGGGAGTATCCCCCCAAGGAGGGACAAAGGACCCCCTGGTGATCCTCTAATCACATGCGCCAAGGTGTGAAAGTGGGTGTGGGACCTAATCAGCCAGGGTTTCGGGTGAGCTCATTGTGAAACCTGGCCCCACCCTATCATGTGATTTCCTGAGGTCAGATGGCCCAGGATGTGAGTGGGCGTTAAGGCGTCTGGGGAGGGAACTCAAAACTGGATTATAGATGGCAGACAGTTGGTGTCGTAAACCACCGCCTCTGTTCAAAGATGGTCGCTCACAGTGGACATAGATGGCCTCTTTCAAACCATCTGTCCTCTCTGTCCAATATGTGAACATTGGCATTCTCGAAAGAGTGTCCTTTATCCTTAAGATGCAGATGGACTGCTGAGTCTTGTCCTGTGGAGGTGGCTCTTCTATGTTGTGCCATGCGCTTGTGAAGTGGCTATTTGGTCTCTCCAATGTAGAGGTCCGGGCATTCCTCACTGCACTGTACAGCATACACCACGTTGTTCAGTCTGTGTTTTGGAGTTTTGTCTTTCGGGTGAACCAGTTTGTGTCTGAGTGTGTTGCTGGGTCTGAAGTACACTGGGATGTCGTGCTTGGAGAAAACTCTCCTGAGTTTCTCTGATACACCGGCTACATAGGGGATGACAACATTGTTGCGTCTGTCTTTCTTATCCTCCCTCGCTGGTGTCTGATCTTGATCTGCATTTATGGACTTCCTAAGATCCACAAGGAAGGGGTCCCACTCAGACCCATAGTCAGTAGCATAAACTCAGCCACTTATAACATTGCGAAACACCTTGCTACCATCCTTGCACCTCTCGTGGGGAACACCCCACACCACATCAAGAACTCCACCGACTTCACCGACAAGGTCCAGAAACTTACCCTGGATCCAAATGAAACCGTGGTGTCCTTTGATGTAGTCTCTCTCTTCACTTGCATACCCACCACGGAAGCAGTGGAGACTGTCAGAAAACGACTACAAGAAGACAGCTCCTTGGAAGACAGGACCAACTTCACACCCGATCAGAGTTGCACACTGTTAGACCTCTGCCTTACCACAACATACTTCAAATACAACGAAGGCTTCTACAGACAAAAACATGGCTGTGCCATGGGCTCCCCTGTGTCACCTATTGTAGCCAACCTTTACATGGAGGAAGTGGAAAGAAAGGCTCTTGGCTCTTTTAAAGGGAGAGTACCCAGCCACTGGTACAGATATGTAGACGACACCTGGGTCAAAATCAAGACACAAGAAGTGGAATCCTTCACTGCGCACATTAACGCCGTGGATAAAAACATGAAGTTCACCAGGGAAGACACAAAGGATTACTGTTTGCCTTTCCTGGACTGCGCTGTGCACATTGAAGAGAATGGCAACCTCAACATTGAAGTTTACCGGAAGCCCACACACACGGACCAGTACCTCCTCTTTGACTCCCATCACCCTCTGGAACACAAACTTGGAGTAATTAGGACCCTACACCACCGGGCAGAACTTGTTCCCTCTAAGCCTGAAGGGAAAAAGAAGGAACACACACATGTAAAGGAAGCACTGAAAACATGTGGTTATCCTAACTGGGCGTTCATAAAGTCAGCAAAAAGGCACAGAAAAGAAGATCAGACACCAGCGAGGGAGGATAAGAAAGACAGACGCAACAATGTTGTCATCCCCTATGTAGCCGGTGTATCAGAGAAACTCAGGAGAGTTTTCTCCAAGCACGACATCCCAGTGTACTTCAGACCCAGCAACACACTCAGACACAAACTGGTTCACCCGAAAGACAAAACTCCAAAACACAGACTGAACAACGTGGTGTATGCTGTACAGTGCAGTGAGGAATGCCCGGACCTCTACATTGGAGAGACCAAATAGCCACTTCACAAGCGCATGGCACAACATAGAAGAGCCACCTCCACAGGACAAGACTCAGCAGTCCATCTGCATCTTAAGGATAAAGGACACTCTTTCGAGAATGCCAATGTTCACATATTGGACAGAGAGGACAGATGGTTTGAAAGAGGCCATCTATGTCCACTGTGAGCGACCATCTTTGAACAGAGGCGGTGGTTTACGACACCAACTGTCTGCCATCTATAATCCAGTTTTGAGTTCCCTCCCCAGACGCCTTAACGCCCACTCACATCCTGGGCCATCTGACCTCAGGAAATCACATGATAGGGTGGGGCCAGGTTTCACAATGAGCTCACCCGAAACCCTGGCTGATTAGGTCCCACACCCACTTTCACACCTTGGCGCATGTGATTAGAGGATCACCAGGGGGTCCTTTGTCCCTCCTTGGGGGGATACTCCCACTGGGTTTAAATCTGGGACTCTCGGCCATTTGACCTTAGAACTGAAGAAGCTTCTCGGATGAGAGGTGAAACGTCTTCAAGCAACTCAAAGAAGTCCAGACGCTTTTCTTTGCAAACTCCTTTGACTACGATGACCTGGATGACTGAGAACCTTCACAGACCTACTGCTACAAAAGTCAGTCTGAATTATACTGGATCACAACAGCTACAGAGCACAGCTCAAATGGCTCCGTATCATCAAACATTAATGCACAACAGCCCTTATCATGTCAGTAGCAGACGTACGTCCCTATGTCAGCTCCAAAACTAAAGTGCAACCATAACAGTTTATATTATATTTTTGCATAGTTATTCTGTATTTTGAAATCATAATGGATTAGAATTGTTGAGATAATCTGTGGTTCTGTTCTTACAGTGTTACTGTAATATCAGGTTTCGTTTTAATTTTCCTAAAGCCATTTTAAGGCATCCAGAAATTGGACCCCAAAGGCCTTCTTCCTTTGAACACAAAGCAGTGGACCTCCACGGTTCCTAATGCAGGTGGTGAGCTCACAACAGGGTGGACCCATGGCTGCTGGTTCTTACCTTCATGCAGTTGCTCTGACCCCTCAAACAGGACCAATTTGCCTCGAGAGCCCCTGCCATCCTCAAACTCCCTCAGAGAGTGGAGCTCTTTGGATCACCCTGACACTCAAACCCCTCTCAGAGTACAACTGCTGCTCCATTTGAGGGCATCTGCTAAGGTGTAAGTTGTTTCAGGCAAGTCCTGCTGGAAGGAGGAAAATCCAGGACAAACTGAATGGATTATGGGGCACATTTACGAACAGTCTGCACCAGAACAAAACCCTCTTTGACTGTTGAAAATCTACTGTCAGTATTTACTAAAGAGCTGCAATGTCACTTTTCCCACGACAGGATGGTTCAAAGCTCCGAGTGCAGTGCCTAAGCTTTGGTTGTGTCCTGTAGCTTTTCACTAATTCCTCTTCCTGAGTCTTTAGTTTGGTTTCCTTTGTTTAATGCATTACTTGTTCTCTCGCCCTATCAGTGTTGTGTGAATTTGCCCAGCTTAGTATATCAGGATGTGTATCTTTTGCCTGTGCATTCTGCTACAGGAGCTGAAGTGACAGATAGGCAGAGGGAGGTCAGACTGCTACCTCCATGATTGGGCTATGGTTCCACATAATTCACACATAACCATAACCAACCAACCAAATATAAGGCTGTCTGCTGTTACCTGTCAGTCACAGCTTAATGAAACTGCAGCCAAACAGGAAGAAACATTTACAAATACGTAGTACTTTGATAGATGCAGCACAGAATCTAAGAATAGCACATAAAAGGCTTTCTGGTATCTGACAGCACAAGTGATTATGTATCTCTTTTTAAAGCAATACTTCTAGAGGTTCTTGTTTCTCTGAAAACCATCAAAAAGCAAAACAGCACCGTTCTAAAAATACTGCAGTCACGAAATTTATCTGCTGTGTAAACCTCCAGATGTCGGGACGCTGCCTCTGCCGCTGCAGTCGGTACAGGATTTAAGAAGCTCTACAGCAACTTAGCCACAGCTGAAGACGAAAATGGTAAGTATCATCAGATGTTGGAATTTTATCAGTTTTAACTCAGTTTTCACTAATGTTTGCATGTGATGACTGGGAAATGTTTTCTTTTTATCATGTTTATTGATAATTTTAGAAAACATGCTAATTTGGGTGACCTTATAATGCAAGTTTTAAATTATATTTACTGCTGATTTGTTTGTGTAGTTGTCCTTTACTCTTATATGCCAGTGCTGTTTCTTGGTAATTCAGCATTTTGCTTGGTGAAGTCTGATGACTGGTTGATGCTCATCTTGATTTTCTGGGCTTGGCGGGTCAAACTGAAGATGATGCAACTGTAATACAAATAAGGTGGACTGTGCCATAAGGAGGGAGTTGTAATTACTGTGAGACTCTTTCTTCCTGTGGTTCTGCATTCTGGGTCTTTGTCAAAAGAAACTGAATTTTTACCAATAAACATTTCTCTTTAATTGTAATAACAGTATAGTGGTTTATGTACTGCTGCAAATGTAAGCAGCTGTTAGATGTATTTGTAATCATGGTGTGCTGATATGGAGTAGTATTAGTCTTGTCATATTTTTTCCTGGCTGATATGAACCATGTAGGACCAAAGTTTGTTATTTATATTAATTATTATATATAGTTTTTTGGGGGGAGGGGGAATGCCACATGGCGTATATACTAATGAGTTAATGTGCACGTCATTCTTTCTGTGCAGATCTCTTACTTCCACCGGTCTGGAGGTGTGTTCAACAAAGAAAGTGTGTGGAGGACAATGACAAAGCTTTTTACTAACACTTTGGCCAAAAACATCAACTGGAGGGGAAGAAATAACAAGCACAAAATACAGAACCTCACCATCAAGAGAGTTATCCTCAGTGAGTGTGCTTCTACAGTACACATAAGAAAATATGGTGTATTTTAAACAGTTAAAGCATTTACTTGCTTTCATGTGTTCACTTTGCTCCCCTTTTACCCCTGCAGATGCAGTCAGGCAGAACTCGTTCTGTAAGGATGCCGTGGACGAGGAGATAGAGAGGTATATAAAGAGATGGCTGCAGCTGGCAGGAAACCGAGATGGAGGAAGAAAAAGAAGACAGGAAAAGGGAAAGGAAGCGATCAGCATGGGGAACTACTGTGTAGAGTAGCACAAAATGCATCTGCAGCACATGTTATTTTGACTCTTACATCTACAGCATGAGATGAAAAGAAAAATACTATCCCTCCAATGACTGCTCACAAGGCTGGATTCATCATGTCGTGTTTACCTGTCATGTGATGCTACATGTAAGTTAGGACCTGATGGACACAACCAGAAACACAAACACAGTTACTTTAAAAATGTTGGACTTTTACTGTTATAGCCATTGTAGTTTGTTAGAGTTCATCATGCATTACACTACTATGCATTTTAATCATATCTCAGTATCAGTTTATAATGCCATTTCCTATAATCATAATCACATTTATTCATTTTACTCTAAAGATTATTATTTACATGCAGGTAGATCTTGTAGTCATCACTATTAAAACATTTATTGTTTGAAACTTTTAAAGATGCTGTCTGTTTATGTCATGTGTGAGCATGTCAGTCCCAGTCAGGAAACGCACTAAAGTAAATGATTTACCGGTGATGTGGTGATATCAATAAAATTACATCTTTGTTGTTAATTTTTCTACATTATTTGCTGGTTGCTTATATTTTCTTCATAAAAACGACTTCTCCTTTTGCACTTGGTTTCAAATGTGCACTGTGTGGCAACTAGTGACATCCAGCGGTGGATTCGTGAATTACAACAACCCAAGCATGTGGTAGATTATCTGGTGGCTGTTTATAAGTTTCTAGTGCCATCCTGGTGTTCTCGATGGGAGAGATTCTGCTCCCTATGCAGATATGAAAGGCTCATCATCAGCTTACAAGAAAAAGAAGCTCACCAGTATTTTCAATTATGTTTAATGTGACAGCCGACATAATTGAAAATACTGCAGAATTATTATCACTATATTCCATTTCTGCTAATAGAATCCTAAATCTTACACACTGTCTTCTTTTAAAATGATCCAAGTGCCAGTCAGTCTACATCCATTAAGCCCATATTATCAAATTAAAAATTAAAAGCTGAAATCTGTAATTTACACAAGTATCAAGATCTGTAGGCAAGTACTTTGTAGAAGACCCGAGCTGCCTTTACTGCTTTGGTACTGAAGTCCATAATTCACCCTACACTTGTAGAGCTTCCAGGTAGAAGCTTTGAAGCTCCCCCACGTTGGACAGGAAGTTTCAGCTCTGAGTAGTCTGCTTGTCCCAGCCACTGAAAAGCATCAGT
This sequence comes from Oreochromis niloticus, assembly GCF_001858045.2. Classification (NCBI taxonomy): domain Eukaryota; kingdom Metazoa; phylum Chordata; class Actinopteri; order Cichliformes; family Cichlidae; genus Oreochromis; species Oreochromis niloticus. Next base: position 35,082,023 of record NC_031976.2, read on the forward strand.
ATAGCACGATGGTGGCTCACAGAGTTTTGCACGTTCTCCCCATGCTTGTGCAGATTTTGTCTGGGAGATCTGGCTTCGTCCATCATCGGAAAACATCATAGATTGCTGCTACCCAGAACACTCAGAAGATATCTCAAGAGTTTCACTTCATGATAAAATGAAGTCGTTTTTTTTTTTTTTTTTAAATAAATTCACAAATACTTATGATTTCAGAGTGCATGGATCATTGCAGAATAGTTTGGCCAAATGAAACCAAAAACAAGTGCAAGTGAGGCCTCTGAAGCAATTATTGGCAAAGCAAGGCACATTAATTTATATAGCTCGATTCAAACACAACAATAATTTAATAATTTTACAAGAAGAATTAAAACAACTTATTTTCTTTTTAGAAAAGAAAACATATAGATTAAGAATAAGTAGAAAAAAATTGATTCATCCATTCTCTTTTGCTCCTTTGCAGTTAAACAACAAACAACAAACTGATCTGGATGATTTTACTTTAAAAATATTTTAAAGATTGTTGAAAGATTTAAAAAAAATTGACAATAGTATGGGTGATGAAATTATGCTAATTCAAAAGGATTAGAACCCAGTTTTATCCCCAAAATAAACAAAATAGTGCTGAAAATGTTGATAACCTGTGAGTTTTGGATTGTTGTTCAGAGTTATTTCTTTAACAAAGAATAAAAAAAAAAATCAGTTCGCCAGATAAATCTCTAGGTTAAAGAAAACAACTTTAATTGTTAGTGTAGTTAATCAAATGACCAGTAGTCGGTGCTATCACCGTGAAATCAATATTTATTGACCGCCTCTTTTAGGCGAAGAAGATAATGATGCTGCTGCTTCTGTTGTTCAGCTAGCGGTAATAGACACGGCGTAAGTGACATTAAGTATGTAATACTCCATCATTTTATATTTTTAAATTACTTAAAAAAGCTTTGATTGGTGTGTTAAATGTGAGTTTTGTTTTTTGGAGAGCGCATGCGCGCGGCTTATCGCTTCAGTGAGCCAGCGCATCCTCAAATCTAACGTTAGCATCTCCCTCTGCACAGCCTGTCAGTACAAGTCAGCTACAGGAAACATGGATTTGGTCAAAAACAGAACTTTGCACCCACATCTCCGCGATGACGAGGCTCTGGTGGTGGAAAACGCCATCCGTCTGGCCATAGACTCTGTGATAAACGTTTTGTACGGCGTAAACAGCGCCAAGAATTACGAGTATGAGCGGATGGTGGCCGACAGGGACAAAGAGATCCAGCGCCTGGAGTGCAGACTGACAGAGATGGAGCACGAGCTGCAGGTGCTGCGCCGGCAGGGATGCATTTGCGGGCTGTTAAAGAACGAGCACAGCCTCGGCAGGTCCCGGAGCTCCGGTGACCGGCAGAAGGGAGTTCAGAGCGGCTTTGATCCGGGATGCGTTGACACCGAGCTGACAGCGGAGCAGCAGGACTGTGAGACGAGTTTATCGTGTAAGTAAACACTAGTGTCACTTCTGGCTTTGCAGGTTTAGGCTGGTGACAAATTACAGGAAACACCTGGACTCTTGCCCCCGTACACCAACAAAGCATGGTGGTTCTGTTAATGGTTAAAGTGCCTCAGCCGGTCAGCTGTTGTTCTGAGTGATCCCTTTGTTAGACCCACTATAGGCCACTAGTTCACATGAAGATGAGAAGTAAAGTCTTTGACAATGCATAATTGGCTGTAAAGTCCTCACTGTCACTGATCCCGACACCAATCCCGGGTGTCTGATTGGGATTTGACCTGAGAGAAGTTTTGTAGGAGTTGCTACATGAAATTCAAGGAGCCATCCTGGGCTTTCTATTCATGCCATATTCATGTGGGTTAGATTTGCAGTCCATACTTGGGGTGGCTGTTATTCTGGAGGTAGAGCAGGTCATCCACTAATTGCTAGGTTGGTGGTTTGATTCCCAGCAGTGTTACTGCTGTTAAGAGAGGGGGTGGAGGAAGGCCAGACATTAGAGCAGGAAGGTGAAAGTTCAGAGGAAGATGTATGAGCTTCTGAGAAGGCCAAGCAGGAACAATGTGACGGGATCCCCTTTCCATTAGCTTTTAGGCATTATGATAACTAGAAGGGGAAATAAGAACCTTTTCAGTGGGATTCATACACACCCACCCCCACACACAAGCTAAGACTTTGATTTCTTCCTTTATGCTGCTGATTTATATAATTAATATATACTAAACGTGCACTAAACCCTACCTTTTAGTATAAACCTGTCAATATCAATTCAATTTCAACCATACTGAAGTTTGGCAGATTTTATTTATTTATTTTTTTCATCATGAAACCAAAATAACAGGGCAATGCTAGCCACAGCCACCAACCATGTGGTCCACTGGTTACATGAAGCAGAAAACAGGCAACCAGGTTTTAGAAGAAAAAAAACAAACAAAGCCCACAGACCACAGGGAGGTGCTCATTTCTGAAGGTAGCATTAATACCATACTGAAATTGGGTTAAAATTGTTTTTAATATGACACCTGAAAAGGGTAAGATGGCGCCGCCATTGCGTGCAATAGGTCGGCAGCCTTATGAAATTTCCCCTTGTGGGACTAATAAAGGTATATCAAAAAACTACCGGCGGCCACAACCACCGAACAAGTGGTTATAAACTGAAACTAGGCAACCGGGTTTGAGAAAAGGAAAAAGCAAAAAATCAGAGCACACAAAAAAGAGGGCGGTGCTCATCAACATGACTGCCATGGAAAGATGATTCCCTTCACAGGCTGGTGTCCTCTCTGACAATTTCAGAGCCCTAGCTTATACATTTTGCCCTTTTCAGGCTCCTCAAAGGCATGTCCTCCTCTGAGCTCGCATCTTCTTGCTTTCATGTCTGGTCCTCCTCCACCTCATCTCCTGAAGTATCATTCCACTTCACAGTTTTGAGTAAAACCCTTTCTCACTGAGCCCTGAGATTTTTTTTATATATATATATAGAACATGAAAAATCCATTGTAGTGAGTAATGATTTAGGAATATCAAAAAATTGAGTGATTTTTGTATAGAAGTCTTCTGGAGTATATCGGGGAAGAGGCGCCTGTTATTGTCATTTCAAGCTCCTTGTTTTTAATGCTAAACTCTACTCGCACTGAGTTGCATGTTTCACAATTTACATGAATTCATAGTTGTGTTATAAGCCCCCCAGTTCATCTTCTGTGTGAAACAAGCTGTTGTAGCTCATCCCTCTTTAAGAAATACTGCCTTTTGATTGGTTGCATCTAGAAAACACAATGTTTGAACGACTTGAGTACATGTGACTGATAATATGAAAATATAACACACAAAATAAGCCTTTCTTTGTTTGTTTCCTTTCCTTACAGTGGGTCTTTTCGCAAGACCCCCCTCACACGTTTCCTCCCACAGCCAGGAGTCAGCTCTTCCATCTTCCCCCAGCAGAATGGTCCTGGAGCACACCTGCACCTCCCGCTCCTCCGAGGTTTCGGGTGTAACGGAGGCCGCCAGAAATATGCCGACATCTCCCAGCAGCCTCGTGGTCAAAGAAGAGCCATGTGACGTCGACACGGTCTTAATCAAGTGGGAAATGAGTGAACATCAGCAGAGCACGGGCAGTCCGTGTCAGGACAAAGAGAGTCTCAGTGCAAAAAGTAATGTACTCTGCATTTAATTTATTCACATTAATATTCTCAGCACTGGAAAAGCAAATCCTCTACTTCTCTTTGTTTTGCTGTTTGCACAAATGAGAAATACTATATAAATTAAGGCTTTTTGGTCATTTCAAACTTTTAATTAGCCTTAATCATAGGTCTGTCCACAGACTGCTGCCACTGTTGACTTTCTGTAAGATTCTGATGAAATTCAGCATTTTTTTCCACCGTTGAGGGAAAATGACTCGTCTGTTTTAACAGTGCTAAACTCGTCAGTATCTCTGCTCTCTAACTGACCCGTCAAACACTGAAGAGAACACGGAAGTCTGGTTTTGGAATCTAGCAACAGAGAAGCTCGAAAATAAATACAGTCATAGTAAAAATAATATCAACATTGTAGTGGAGTGGTACTAAGTGGACTAAAAATATGTTCATCTCTTCTGATCCATGTAGAAAAAATGGAGACTGGAGAAGGAAGGACGTTCAGGGAGAAACCACAGGCAGACCCGGGTGGAGTCGTAATGACTGAGGCAGAGCACACGAGGTGAGTTATATCAGAGAAACTAATGAGCTGATAATTCAGCGATGTCTCAGAAAGGGATGCTAATACAGAAACATAATAATTATTTATTCAGGGACTTGATGATTTGTTGTATTTTTCTCTATAAAGTGTTGAAACCAAAGTGCTTGTTTTTGTCTAACTAGCAGTCAAAATGCAAAAGATTCAGTTTACTAAAAGAAAGAAAAGCAGCAGATTTCATCATCATCGTTTCACTGTGGGAGTGCAGATTGAAATTCTCTCCAACAGCAGCGTGCAGCCATCACCTTTAAACTCGTCTGTTACTGAAAGTAACACTGTCAACGCTGTAAAGGTGGTTGTGAGAGTGGGGCGCCTTTGATGTAATTGATTATAATTTAGTACTTTTGATCCTCTCATTTTGTTGAACTTATGAACTCATTATTATAATTCCACGTCTCTTATATCTGTTTCAAATGAAAATCTCTGTAAGGATTTACTGGAGACAACCTTTTACTTCTTTATTAGGATTTTATTGCGATACTTCCAGGAAGGTGTTATGCAACCCTCTGACCAACTTTATTTGAAGAGATCTGGTGCATTAGATCATCTGTGGACCCTCTGACGACAACTTAAATGTTATTCTACCACAACAGAGAATAAATGAGTAAGAGAGCGAGAATTGGGGGAATATAGGGCAACCTCAGTGGTGCAGGAACTTAACACATACAGGGTGTTTCCTGTCTCAAAACGGGACTTTGTGGGATGATTACGCACGTAAGCACAGTTTCTCTGCGGGCAATGAGTCTGTGTTACCCTACTTAACCAAAGTCCGTGCCTCGTACCATTTTCTTTTTTTGGCTTTTAATTTTAAAAAATGTTTAAAGGTAATTCCTTGAGACACTGATACAGGACTACAGCTTGGAGGCTAACCAAGTAAACGCACGGCACAAAATTTCCCAGGGTGTTTTTCAGTTGATTAATTTATAATATCTATTAGTTTAGAAGTGTCTAACAGAAATAATTTTGGTGTAAAATCTTGCTTTTTCAACCTTTTACCTCCTCAGGAACAAGAAGAAGAGCGTGCCAATGTCGGAGCTGCCAGAGGAAGCTCAGAGACTGAAGAGGGCAGCCTGGAGAGCAGCTTCCAGACGATATTATGCTCGAAAGATAGCTCGCCAGCAGGCAAACCCATCACAATCCAGCCCCTTCCCCCACATCGCAAACTCTCAGAATTCACAGCCCAGCTCTTTTGTGGATAAGAGGAGGAGGACACTGATATCGGAGCTACCTGAAGAGTCTCAGACGCTGCAGAGAGAAGCTTGGAGAGCCGCATCCAGGAGGTACTACGCTAGAAAAATCGCTCGGCACCAGACGGAGACAACACAGTACAGAAACCTGCTGGAGAACATAAACCCATCTGGAGACACGCAGGGACCCAACAGGGAAGGACCTCACATGAACACTGGAGGAATAATGTGCAGCTGATAGACAGAAGTTTTACATTTTAAATGTTTCTGTTCAGCAGATTGGAGGGTCCTTTTTACTGCGGTATGAAGAATAATGAAATCTGACTGTTTGTGTTTTGGTGGCTTTGAATTAATAATGATGGGAATTGTCTCAGGTCTGAATAACATGAACCTGGTGTTTCAAATGAGTCATCTGTGCATTTCCTCAGTTCATGACCTCTTGATGATGTGTTAGGCAGCAGGTTTAATCAGAATCCTAGTACTAGTACCAGCAAAATTGAACCTTTCACATATCACACATTTCAAAAATATATCAAACTAAAAAAAGAAATATTGGGAGAAATTGTCTTGATGTTCTTTAAAAATTAAAAGTTGATCTCGCTCCTGTCATCCTTCTGTCTCCAGGAATTTTTGGTGGAGTCATCCAGTGTCAGACTGTTTTTGAAGTTAACCTTCATGAGATCAACTCTACATTCTGATTTGTCTCCCTTCATGTCAGCAATATTTGCATGTACAAAACTTTTACTGGAAAAGAGCCTGAATAAATGTATCATGAGGCAATATGCATAAATCCATGGCACTAACTAACATGGCAGTACAGCGCCCCTGGAGAGTAACATCTGTAACTACAGCGTGAGTGCATCCATAGTGGCTACATTTTTAGCTCAACATCTTTGATTTCAGTGTCGGGTAAAGAATTATTATTTCAGACAATGCTGGTAAACTTTAAAGTGTATTTTTGGACTTTGTCACATATTAAAAACTGTCTTTCCCCTTCCCGTTGAAATGAACTCCCATCAGTTTCTGGGTTACACTTCAGTATTTGAAGCCAGCAAGCAGGGTGAACACAGAAATGTTAAAATATCTCATTTTGCAGTAAATGTGTACAATAAAACAAAGTGACAACGTTTCCTTTTTTTTGTATTTATTTATTCTGCAATATTAAACACATTCGCAGTCAATATGGCTGTCTGGTGTCCCAAAGTATACAGCACACAGAGCTGCAGTAAAGCAGCTTGTTTGATCTAGAAAATAAGAATGAGAACTATAAGAACTATACATGAATATCTTTCGGTGTTCTGTAGTCGAGTCTTTGCCCTGGGGCTTCAATATTGTGGCTTTCAACGTGTCAACAAGGCGCTCCTCCTGCCCCCCAGCTTAAAAAAACACAAAACGAGGTCTTGCAACAGAGGTTTGTCACCGCGGAGCGTAAATATTACGCACAGCTGATCTTGCACGAATGCGGTTACTACAGTATAGTATATGTCTGTGTGTATTCATCACACAGTCTGAAATGTGAGCCGACTGACAGCTGCGGTGGCAACTGTTCACTGAGGACAGGCGTGCGTCCGGCTGCAGTTCCGCCTGCAGCTGCGGTGCTGAATAAAGGCTGTACTATGGCAATGGCTTGCCATACTGTACTGGCTCACAGACGCGCTACTGTACCACCAACACGCCCTGAGCGTCGATGCGGACCGTTTTCCTAGCAGATAACTGAAGGCTTTGTCGTTTCTAGTGAACAGTCGGCTTTTATCTCTATTTTTCACCCACTTCACAGCGCGGGGAGGACAGGGCTTCTCTTGTGCTGCTGCCTGAGGCTGGATGTCTCAGTGAGAGGATGCGGGGTCTCTAACCCACTCGCGGCTTGCTCAGGTCTGGACATGCTGGGAGGCAAACGCCCATCCTAACTGTGGCTGTGTGTTGTTCTAAAAAGCGACGTAGAGAACAGCCGGGTTAAATGAGGAACAGGTCTGTGCTTTAACGCTGTGTCGTGCTGGTCGCTGCCAGCAGGATTTGCATGAGGTTTATTTTGGGGGAAACAGCTTCAACCGTCGGCGCAGCAGGCTGGTCCTCACACCAAAGGATTCACCGGATTTGGCTGCACGTTTTTTGTGCTAAAAGTTCACATTTATTCTTATTTAAGGCCGCATGAAAGACCAAATCATAACTATACACGATTACTCTGGCGCACTGAATGGGAGCGCCTATAGTTCAGGTTTTTGTCTGTTGGTCAGACAAGCGCTCATCTAAATTTAAAAACATGTTCTACGGTGCTGTGAGTAATAACAAATGTATTTTTCAATAAATTATGTATTTAAATAAGTTAGATTAATAAACTATTGTCGGCAGTGCCATTGCGCATTTTGGAGCATCTTTCTCAATGCCCTTCACTTTTTAGTAGACTTTAAATTGGACATTTTTAAAATGTAACTTTTAATTTGTATGTACATTTGGCATATTTGGTTATATTTAGGATTATAATTACCTTTTACGCTGGATACAATTTTTTTTTATACTCCTGTGGCCTCTTGAGAGCTCCCTGAGCATTTGGATACACCTGTGCACTTTTGGAGATGTCCATTTGGATTCGCGGCTCACTTTTGGCTTTGTTGGATTTTATTCACGTGAAAATATTTTTCTTCGGATTCTTTTGATCTAGTCCATAAGAAAAGGGTCCGTTTTACCAATTGATCCCACCAATGGAGTCTGTGCAGCCTTTCAGAGATGCTCCATGTCTTGGCAAACGCACAAAAAGCAGCAGCAAGTTCCTAAGAGTTCAGTTGCGCACTCACGGACAATCCCTTTTCAGTATTAACTGTATGACTACTGGATGGACCAAAATAAGTTGAAACCATAGGGGTAGAACAGTATATTTCTGAGGAGGGGGCTTTACCTTTTAATACCATTTTTTAAATCATTTTATAATGGGATATTGGAGGTTATGTTTATTTAGGGCCCAAAGGGCCATTTTTAGATTTGGGGGACATTCTGGGCTTTTTAGAAATGATTTTGTCAAATTTGTTCACCCCTACATGAGCTACAGACATGGAAGTGTCCTTTTTGCAGGGATTGCTGGGAAGAAGAAGGAGGCTGTCGAGGTTGGGACTTTGGAGAGGGAGGTATAGTTAGAGCCACTGTCTGAAAGGTAAGCAATCCTCTGTTCTGATGTGGCCAATGGTGCCTAATGTTGGCTGGAAGGCAAGTAGAGCCTCTATAGTCACCATTTTGACAGAGAAATGTAGGTTTTATGATGTATTTTGGTGTTTTCATTGTATAATAGATCAGGGAGGGTCAGGGCATTATGGTGTGCAGTAACAAGGAAATATGGAGGGACTGCTAGGGGGAGCCAGAGCTGGGGCAAGAAGGCAGTGTGCCGGGCCTGGGCTGTTAGGAGAGGATGTTATTCTTGTAGAACTACTTACAGACACGGACGAGAACTCCGGATGGCCCTTCATTGTTGTATGTTCCTTAACAAAGTAGTTGTTTGGCTGTGTTGGCCATCAAGGGAGCACTTCCCCAGAGGAAAGCCCCACACAGGCTGAGCTCTGTGAAGGGAAAGTATCCTGTCATTTAACACGAATAAGTAGCACAAAAATAATTCGAATAAGCAATGAAAATGTAAGGGCCGTACATTAGGAGTAATATTATTGGAGTATATTGTGTAAATTTGTGTTAGCCTAGCATTGGTGACGTTAAAGAAAACATTCAAGATGGCCTCTCCTCTGCTTGGAAACAGGTGAGAGCCGTCTGACATTTCCTGATTACGTCACAGAGCTGCTTTGGTTACAAGGTGTCGCCAAATGTTTCTTTAAAAGTAAAAATAAATAAATAAATACAAATATTATAATTGTTCCTTTGCTGGTTTCTGCACAGACGCACATTAATGCAGAAGTTGAGTCACAACTACTGAATCACAGCTTTCTGTCAGCTCCTGAGTGTGCAGCCTGCTGGCTGTAAGGGCCACGCTGCCACCGAGCGCTGATTGGTTAACCCTTTCAGAAGGCTTTAACCTCAGGAGCTTTAAGTCTCCACTTTTTCACATTTAATTAGGACTTTTATTAATTGCCCTAAACTTATATATTTAAATATGATTGAATTTCTTCTTCAAATTACTAAGAATATCTTAAAATGATGGAGACCACTTGCTAAGAAAAGGTCAAAGGTCAATATAAGATTAATTTCATGAACACGAAGGGTTAATTTAATGCCACTAATTGAAGCACAGCAGTCATGTGCTCTTTAATTGGTCCAAAATTCACTGAGTTTGTTATTAATACAGCTCAGATTATGTAAATGACTTTACATTTTGCTGTAGTATTAAATAATCAAAGCTTTACAGCTGCAGTTAACCCTTTCATTACCTTAATTGTCTCGTGCAGTTTGTTGTCTTATGTTGTGAAATGGGGCATCTTCTCCTCCAGATCACTTTCTGTGAAATTAAGGACACAAGTAGGAGACACAACACGACATCAGTGCAAATTTAGGAGGATTTAATTGCTGTCAGGTACCAAAAATGAAGCAGAATAGGCCTTTTATCGACGTCATGGCAGGAAAAGGAAAACTGGAAGGACATTTACTGGTAGAATAAATGTATTTCAGCAAAAAAATGAAAAAAAACTGTCCATTTAAAAATGGTAAATTCTTCAAAATATGACATTTAAGAAAGCCTTATGGGGCTTTAAAATCATTCAACATGATTTTCTAAGTGCAGGTTTCACAAGTACTTAGATTAGTTAATCGTTTCCTGTTATTTTTGTTGATTACAAGCATTTAAACTGAACATTTAAAGTTATCCTGAAGCTAAAGGGTTAAAAGTGAGCGTCAGTGCTTTTAGTCCATAGTGGTGGTGCTGAAATCAGAAGGATGGTTGTTATGGGCGGTGTTTTTATTGTGGGCATATTACCGCCCCCCTCTGGTGGTCACGGGGATTTACAAAGAAAGGAACGAGACCGTGCAGTGAGTGTTGGGCCTGTTTCCACTCGCTCAACCTTCTGGTCATCAGCTGTGTGGTTTCTCTGTGTCACCGCAGCACCGCTGATGTGATTAGCTTTGTTGGGACTATATTAGTTTGAGACGCCACGGCACCCACCGGGTCTTTTCTGACAATTACAGGAAAATGAGAGGACTGAGAGTGCAGTCTTTGTAGAAAACACCCACATATAGTTCTGTGTTAATAACCACTGGGCGTCATCAGCTCTTTACAGCAGTCAGTTTAAACTTCCACAATCTTCCTGTGAACTGAAGACTGAAAGCAGTTCCAGAGAAGCTGCTGTTACACAATGAATGCGTTTGTCAGCTCAGTCGGCCGTGCCATGTTTGTTTTTGTTCCTGTACTGCGGCTATAGAGCGTCTCTGTCCCGCCCTGAAGCTACTCCGGCTGTCTCGGTGCGCGTCCTCTTTGCCTCTGAGGAGCTATCTGCTCGGGCCATAGAAACACAGAGAGAGCAGCTTGGTGCTGAATGCAGCTGGGTTATGCTGAAAGAGAGAGAAACTGTTAACTCCTTCACTGCTGAAAAGTGTAGCCAGCGAGGGACAAAAATCTGTTCACTTCCTGGTTCAGAATCAGTAACATGAGACGTTTTTGTTGGATCCAAGCGTGCTGTCTGAATCTCTCTCTCTCTCTTTTGTTTCAGGAATCATCCTCATCAGGACCACCATCCATATTTTCATAGTTCCAGTGTGAACGTGAAGAGAGCAAATTTGATGTAAGCTTCAGCAGCACCTTTCTGTCACAGTCAACACACAACAGTCCTCTGTCATGTTGGAAACTCTGTGAAACTGCCATGAAATGCTTATTTTCTGTGGCTGTCACAGCACAGCGAGTGTCAGCTGTGAATAAATGCTGCTGTTAGATCTGCTTTTCTATGAAACAGCTGAGACGTTAGACTTCTAACACACCCACTTTGCCTGGTGAATCACAGCCAGGGGTTGATTGGGGTTGATCAATTGATAAATGTATTATTGTTATTATTATTAGTATTATGAATAAAGGATCCACACTAGGCTTCTATGACATAAATTATATTTCACTGCATTCATTTACAGTTTAGCTTCACTTAAATATGTTTATACAGCATTATTGTTGACGGGTCAACCAGCATAATATCACCAACCATGATCGGGACATTTTATGTCTTTGCCTCAGACTGAAACAATAGGCTTTTTTCTTTATTATTATATTTATTAAATTGCTTTTTTCCGCCATTCATTAAATTTTACATGAATGTCATACATGGGAGTCTAAATATGTTTGTTTTATTAAAAGTAAAACTATAAAAAAAAAATCCATGTTAATGGATATCAGTGAGAGCAGATATCACTGATATGGTCCACTCAGGTACGCAGCTTTGGTGATAACCACACAAGCACCACCCACTGGCTGTTTGTTTTGGTTGGGGACATAGCCAATTAGACTGAATGTGAACTGAGGGAGCTACACAAGATAAACACAAACCATTTAGAACTCTGGATCACGCAAAGCTGCTCTGGTACAGGCTAAGAATAAGAGTGAAATTGGAAATGAGCAGAATAATGAAAGCATAACTTCTTATGTTTGCCTTTTTAAATTTTGCATGTTCACCTTTTAGATCTAGGGCTCTCTGACTCATAGCCAGAAACTTCTGCTAACAAAAAAAGAAGATTATGTCGATAACTCCCTCTCATGTCAGTCATATTGTAGTTAGTCTCATTATCAAGTGACACAAAGTCAACTGCAAACCAGGGTCCCTGGCCCCGAAATGTTTGAAACCCCCTACTTTAGATAACTCAACAAAATAGATGGCGTTTTCTTATCTTTGTTAAAGAAAAATATTGAATGTACCGTCTAAAGATCAGGGAAATCTAAAGCAAAAGCACGAGTGTATTTATGTAGCAGTAAATTTAAAGAATGTAATAATCCAAATCTGAGATCAAACATGTACCCAAACTGACATTTTGATAGATGCACAGGATCGAAATGCATAAAACTAACCTAATCTTTAATTGTCACAGATCACGTCCCACTTCTTGACTCTGTGACCTCAGCACCTGCACCTCAGCCATGATGGATGAGGAGATCATCGAGGAGAAGGCCAAGCTGAAGCAGGGTCTGGTCAAAGTTCTCCAGTGTGTGGCCACCATCTCCTCAGCTGCTGCTGTAGTTAACCCCATCTTTGGTGTTGCTGGTTCCCTGATCCGGGTGGTGCTGCACCACATTGATGATGAGGACATTCGTACTCTGAAGCGCGAGTTTGCATCAGTCAACCGGGGGTTGGACCAGCTCTCGGAGCTGAACCGCAGCACGCTTGTGCAGATCGAGAAGGAAACGCTGGCCAACCAGTACAATCAGGTTGAGGAGAACCTGAAGCACCAGTTCAGAAAGTTCATGGAGATGGTGGAGGCACGGCCGCAGCACCGCGAGAGCAAGAAAGACGACTTTGAGGAGAGTTACGCCAACGATCTGGGTGACCAGAACCTGCACACGCTGTATGATGGCGTGGTGGGGAAACGCAAGCTGTTCAGTAGACCCATCCTGGAGGTCTACTTGAAATACTCGCAAGGCGATCGCCAGACAATGGAGCGACTGTGCACGCGCCTCACCTACCTGTTCTGCATCGGGCTCATCGCCCTCATGGGGTACGCGGCCGTCATCGGAGATGACGAGGAGGGCCTGAGCGAGGAGTGGGCTGAGAAGATGGAGCACATACAGGAGAAAATGCAGGAAGCTCTTAGTAGGTGCAACTGAAGAACCGTGAAGAGTCGTCGTCTCTGCTTCATCAGTGCTTTTCTTCACTTTTTGGACTCGCGGGTCCACATTCCTGCTGTAACTTTCTTTCATTTTCTCTCCCAATGACAACATCTCACTTCACTGCTTAAAAGCCTGGTGATTGCTGCACATGTGAGCTGTGTGTGAGACGTGAGCATGGCCCGTTTCCTGCTGCTTTGACATCGACTGGCTGATTCCTCAACTTAAAAAAAAAAAAAAAATCATGGCAAGAAAAGATATATTAATCATCCATGGGATCAGTATGCTGCGCTAAAGAAATTGCACACACATAATTATACAAAAAACATTAAAAAGTAAGTTTTTTTTTCATTCCAGGGCATCAAATACTCCTGTTCTCAGTTGCTCACACAAGGTGTGCCAGACTTTGGCAGATAGAAGATTTTAGTTCATGTCCTTTATTGGACATTTTTGCTTGCTGATTAATTTGCACCTGGCTTAGTTTAAGCAAAGTCCCTATGGTTATTTATTTGGGACCAGTCTAACCTGATTTTAAAAACACAAAACACTTTAAAAAGTTTAACAACTTGACTCCAAAATAAGAAAAAGCTTTAAAAAGCTTTTCCTCCATTGAAGTTGCAGATATGTCTCTAAAATTTCTGTTCAGGATTCTTTGAGTGCCACAATCTTAGTTTGGTACCAAATACAGCCCCCTACCCAGTGTGTTTAAATGTGACACTAAAGTGTCCTTTACAAGTATTTGTATGTGACGTGTTGACAGTGAGTGAGCCGTCTCGTTATTGCTTTAACCAGTGCTCGTTCACATCTGCTCTGTCTCTGGGAGAGTCTGGTGGCTTTGAGGGAAAATAAACAGAAGCATTTGAAACCCTTGGAATGAGAACTGAGTGTCAATCCAGCAGCTCCATATTTAAACGTAATCTATTACTGAGCTTCCCGCAGCTTTACATGCAGTCTGTTCCAGCCAAATGCACTTTGTGAAAATATATTACACTACAAGAAAATCAGTGTGGCGGCAGGAGAAACCAGCCTTCAGATGAAAGAGTTCAACTAAAAACGAGGATCCCAAAACCTCATATCTACGAATCTAATAACCAACTACTGTGATATAATCCTTTATTGAATATAATCAATCATGTCATCTTATGCAAATGATCAAAATCTGTGCCACAGATGTCTTGTTCTTACGTTAAATTTATTTTACACTAAAGTGATGCTGCTGTGCTGAGTTCTTTATTTTCTTTCCTTTAGTGCAGAAAATATTTGAAACATTAAGACACTACAGATTTTTCATGCAGCACTACACCTGCCAATAACGAGCACTTCACTGGAGCAAGAAGCACTGAATATGTCATTATTTACCATTTAGGAGGTCAAATTAAGCAATGGCTGCAGTTCAGTTTCCCCAACCTGTAATACACACCTGTAATACACACCTGTGGTATTTGAGTTTCTAACAGAGCTCTCGTTCTGTGCAGTTGTGCCACTCATACTTTTCTATTTAATGTGCACTACAACTTTTTCGCGATGGAGGAAATGCACCAAGTATGTAAGGAGATATCAGAGGGTTTCTTTGGTGGGAGGTTTTTAACATCTGTTGAGCCGTCATTATTCAAGGGGTTTTCTTTTAGGCGATCCTGATCAACTATGTATCATTTTTAGCGCTTTTTGTCCTTTCCTATCTGAACAACAGTGCCTAAATGTCCCATTTTTTGTATTTTTATTAAGGGGTTTGTTTTAATCATGTAAGTATGCAGTCTTTATGTTTTGAGCAATTTGTCTCTTATTTTTCTAGAAAACTGGTGATGCCAAAAGTATCAGATGGTTGGTCGGTTTACTGCATTAGAACACAACGTCAGTTGTCACAGTGTTTGCTAGAAAAGTTAGCAAGTAACACCCCAGTTAATATTATTTTTTATATATATATATATATATAGCCATACTTTCCTCCTACTTTTTAAATACATAGACTCTGTTACAGACTGGTTTATGGTTCTGTTGCAGTGTGCCGCCATCTTGTTATAACATTATATGCTACATAAATATAGTTAAAATTCTGTTGATATTTTGGGAGATCATATGGCCCTCTTTTTTGTAATGCCCTGTATGTGAACATGTTGCCTTTTTGTTCTGGAAATTTGATGGCTGATTGTATATGCACCATAAATAAACATCAATAAATAATACTGACTTGGCATACTGAACTATTTAACAGCAATAAGAATGGATCAGTGTGTTTGTGATTAAGAAAAAGTCTATTTTCTTATGTTAAAAAGCTCCTGCCACTATGAAAGTGTGCATGTAACTGAGTTATTCGCACATACAGGTGACCAGACGTCCCTTTATTTGTGGGACGCATCATTTTTTTGTTAAATCTCATCTGTCATCTTACATTTTGATTGGCTCTAACGGTCTCGTTTCTGAGTCAGCACTGCTGTGAAAAAAGCAGGTATGGCTGACACGATCAGGTTGATCTGTCGCCCTCTACAGCCAAAGGGAGAACATTACAGCTCACCACAGTATCACAGGTTTTGCAGTTTACAGCAGAACATGATGGAAACGTCATAATAAAAGACAAAGCTACAGTAAGACTAGAAACCTACTTATAATAGAATTAACCTATTTTCTGATATTCGTGGATGGAACAGCAGATTTGCTGTATAAGACATGCTCCTCTTTGTGCTCATTATTATATTTACTTGGAAGGTTGGCAAAGTTAGTGTTTTTGAGTCTCTGTTGGGTGTAGGAGGACTTAGCTGGCCTGCACAGAGCCCTGACCTTTTACCCAGTACTAGTCATCAGTACTGGATGTGATTTACTTTCTACAACAAGGTTCTGCAATCTGATGGGAAGCACTTCCAAAGTAGAAAAGGTTTGGAATTTATTAAAAAAAACATTTTCAGCAGATTTGGGTCGATTTGGGTCGTTTTTAGTTATTTATTTCTTTTACTCTTTTGTAGTCTAAAAATGCTGAACTAGCCAAAGAACTGGTTTAAATATGTAATAAATGTGGCATTTAAAATGTAGAAACTAAGAAAATGTGTTTTGGGAACACAAATGTAATAAATTAAATGCCATAAAAAGAATGTTTTGGGGCCCAGAAATTAGGTTTAAGATATATTGTTAAAGATTTACAGAGAAAGACCCAATTTTAGTGCAGCAAGGAGGAAAATGGTGATTGCTCAGTTACATTAAGGTGTGTAGTGCACAAAACTAAATAAAAAAGATCAAAACTGAAAATAAAACGCTCTTTAGTAATGTATCTGTGACATGAATTATTGTTGTGTTCCAGTTTCTTTTTTTTCATGCTGACATTTTTTTAATTTATTTAACATTTTGTGAGTTTTAGTTATTTTGTCCAAATACATAAAATCAAAACCATCCATCAATCATCATCATCTCCTTGCAAAACATGTAAAACGAACAAAACAAGTTATAGCTCGTTTAATTTGAGCTATGAATAAGAATGTTGTTATTACGGCTCCTCTGGTGCAGCAAAGAGAAGTGTACGCTGAAGTGCAGTTTACTCATTTGTACGCAAGAGGGCGTTAGTACTTCACTTGCGTCACCATTACACCTGTTTTTTCGGAGCTCCTTCAGGGTCCACGGAGTCACATCTGTGTATCAAAGCTGTCAGACTAATAAAAGCTGTTTCCATTTTTAGAGGCCAAATAAATCTGCTGGAAAACCCGAAATTAATTTACAAACGAGTGAAAAACAAAACGCCTCAGGTGAGGTAAGCAGGGCGCATCGCCGAGGTTAAGTCCCTCTGGTATGGCCCTCATGCATTATTATCCAGATGAACAGGTTTGACTCACAGCTCAGAGTTGGGGGATCAAAACAGGAAAATGCGCATTACGGGCATTTGCAGTGCGGATTACTGAGACACAAAGATTTTGAGGCGCTTACCTGCGCTGCAGATTAATGAGTTCTTGTGAACCACCGACGCACATCCTCTGTCATGTGATGGAGCTTTTTTTCCTCCCCTCTCCGTGAAACGAGATCCTTTCAAATAATCTAAAAAAAAAAAAGGATTATTTGAAAATTTTAAAAGCTCTCCGTCACATATCGAACATGAATCCGTACATATGATGTGAAATATTTGATGAGCTGAAGGAGAAACGATTTTTTCCCAAAAGAGAGGTTTTAGCCTCGGCGCTCAGGGCGCGTCGTGTGCGCACTGAAAAGGCGGGGGTGAGAGGTTTAATTTAATCTCGGCCTCATCAGAATGATGAAAAATGACAACATATGGTCTTTAGATTTTAAGAGATGTTTCACGGATGTATATACATTTATGATAAATCTGAACAGAGAATGATGACATAGTGATGCGCAGTAGTTCTAAAAATACACAGTGGGTAGTTGTCAGATTCCCCTCCCTGATTATTTAAAATATCCTTTACCGTGATAACATTTTCACAACAGTATTAAAGCTTTAAAGGCTCTGAGCATTGAGGTTTCTAAAACTGCAGAAGGTCAAAGAAATTCGTTAATGATCCGAAACGCGGTTGAGGTGAAAAGGAAAATCAGTGCATCGTATTCAGACGCTAAAGAGACAAAAGACAACAGTTTTTCGATCGTCTTACCTCAACTTTTGGATCATTTTCACAGCAGCTGAGGCACAAAATGGTGAGAAAACGGTGCAAGAACGCTGCCCCAGAACAAAAAGGAGAAGAAGAAGAAAAACGCCCACAAGAAAAACATTTTGATTAATTTCCGTTCTGTTGAAGAAGTTAAACCTTCCAGTCATGGTGACCTGACTGAAAAGAAAATGGACCCACCACAGATTTTACCCTGCGCAGTTTTGCGCTCTCCTCCTCCTCCTCTCTCTCTTTCCATTTATCTCTCCTTCTCGCGCGCTCTCTCCCCCTTTGCAGACATTCAGTGCGCATCTCCGCTCTCAGTCCGGTTTTGGACCCTTCTCAGCAGTGCATGAGAGAACCGTGGGAATTTTCTCAAACTTGAAGGGGGGGAATCGTGTCTGCAGCTGTTGGAGCTTATCAGCCGCGAAGGAGCAGTAGAAGCATTTCATTCAGGTATAGAAAAAACACTGTTACTATAAGAATGTCATGAATGTTTATCTTTCTCCCTCATCAGAAGGGTTAACATGCTCCAAGGTGTGTCCGATCCTCTCAGGGGATATGCGCGTAAAAAGATCCACGTTGCGCATTTCTTTTGAGCGCGCATGGCAGATAAAAATGCTTCAGTTCGGGCACACGGAATTCCCATCCTTAGAATATTTACTTAAACCTTGTTGTTCATAGTTGCTATCTTATTGCGCACATGTTTATCTTTATTAATACAACAAATTACGAGGCCTTTTAAAATGTAAACAAAATGAATGATGATTTGTTTCAGGTTGTCGGTGACGCAGATTCGAGTTCAGACACAGATAGCGTCTGAACTGGGATTGCACAGTAATTTATGCATGTCAGACTGAAAGATGAAAGCCGTTTTTTAAACATGGTTTGGCCTTGGTCTGCGAATCTAAGATGAGTCACAGCCAAGGGCATCTTCTCATCCAGGCCCCCATTTTGTTCACATGACATCATCATCTACATCCTTTTGGATGCGTAGTTTAAAAAATGAAATGTATTCCAAGGACATAATGGTGCCCATCAGAGCAGGAGACGCAATGTGACCAAAAAACAAAACAAAACACCAAACCATTCTCTAAAAATGCTGAATTTCATCTTGAACTCAGATTTCTGACATCTCATCTCTCCTCCACTTCTGAAAGAAAGAGTCTTTGATATAAGATTAAATTGATCTTTTCTACTATTTACAAAATAAATATAGAGAGTTGGCTTTAATATATTTAGAAAAAAGGTCCTTACCAGTGTGAAGCAACACAGTATTAAACTGTAGAGCATTACTGCTCTTAAATTCAGTGCACACACTACAATTACTAACCAGGTAAAGTTAAAGCTTTTATTTTAAAGCAACACCAATGTTTTTCATTTTCACACACATGCAGTTCAGTTGAGCTTTGTTCCTGCAACATCATCTGTCGTCTTAATATTAAATGCAGATACAGAAGTGGCTTTCAAAGTAAGGACCAGGGACCCCCAGGGGTCTGCAACAAACTGCTAACAAATCTGGAAATTGATTTACTATAAATAATATGCCAACAAAACAAACTTAATGTGTCAAATAGTGTGTTCCGACCAACACAAAGTCTCACTCTGCATTGGACCATTTTGTGCTCCATAATTATTCTCGTCTAACAGCCAGTGGGGAACCATCGCCTTTCAAAGTACAGCCAACAGTTGGAACAGGAACATTTCCAGAAGTTAGAAATTTTCTGTAGTTTTCTGCAAGCTACCTCCATTTTCTGCTCTCTTTATAAAAAGGGAAGTTGGATCATATTTCTATTTTTAATTCTTGGTAAATTCAGGTTATGAAAAAATCTCAGCTGACACGAGGTCATAACAGTCTGAAGAGAATTATTTGCTGAAGCTGGATTTGTTTCATCTAATCAAGCCGTTCCACAACGTTTGGTCTGAACAACTCAATTCATTTTTATTTATATAGTGCCATATCACAACATATGTAAACATATGAGCAGAGTGCAAAAGGTAGAATCCCACATTTAATTGGTGCTTGGATTATTCCATCCTTTCTCCCTTTCTTTCTTGTAAGGGACTCATTGCACAACAAAAGGAACTTTTGATTTACAGTGTGGAATTTTTCAAAAAACTAACAAAAAACTGGAAAAGTATTTTCATGGTGCAGACATTTATATTCAGACCATACTCCATCTAATCTTTGACTACTGGACTACCAGTTACTCAGATGAAATAATCTGAGAGACACTATACCGTTTCGTGGCAAAGTTTGAGAAATGACCACTTTCTCCTCATCCAAATGAAGATCATAGATGGAAAGATATTATGAGGGAAATTTTTATATTATTATGATAACAGCATAAAGAATCACTGCTTCATTTCTAAGTTTCTATCTATGTTTGACATATTTTGCTTCTCTGTATCCCAGAACATGACTAATCCACTGGAGAAGGTTGTGGCCCAGAAGAAGGAGGCCATTGAGGCAGTGATGGATATGTTTCAGAGGGGGGCCGAGGTGCTGGCCAGTGCTGTGGGTGAGCTCTTTCCTCTTTGTGAGGCTGCTGCTCCTGTCCTGCGTCTGGCCTTAGATAATGTTCAGAGCAAAGAGGTCTTCTATGTCAAAGAACAGTTTCTGACAGTGAAGAACAAGCTTGATGTGCTCTCGAGTCAGCTGGAAGACATAGACTGCGAGCTCAAGAAGGGAAGACTGGACTCCCAGTACTTCTCTGTTGAGGAGAACATTCGGAACCAGTTTAGGAAGTATATGGATATACTGGAAGCAAAAGAGCAGTTCAGGGAGGTGAAGAAGAGACTTTTCTTGGAGCACTTTGCCAAAACTGGAGGAGAGAAGAACCTGCTTGTGCTCTGTGATGCTCTCATGGGGACTAACTGCTTTGGAGAGCCCATTTTAGATGTGGTAGAAAGGTAAATTGTTCCATTTCATCACATTTATGCTTCTGGATTTACAAATCCCCACTGTCCATTTCTGTGGATGGGGTGTCAGATGAAAGTATGATGAAACTGCTCTTCTGTGTTGCAGGTATGTGGCACGGAACCGCCGCCTTCTGGAAGATTTCTGTGTTCGGATGAAGGAGCTTCTCTGCTTGGGTCTGATTGCTCTTCTGGGTCACTGTGCCTTAACACAGGGCCAAGAAGAAGAGCAGGACAAAATCCAAGAGTGGAGCAGCAAAACTGAAGAAGTTGAGTCCAGGATGAAGTCAGCCATTGAGTCTTGCATTGCTGCTTTTCCAGAACAAGCAAAATTAGACACCGAACGCCTCCTGAAGGAAAACCATGAAGAGAATCTTCAGGATTCAACTCAGCAGCTTTTAGAGTTCTTGGTGAAAAAGTACGACTGGGTCAGCTGGTCAGTGCGGCTGATCAACCATTCAGGCAGCACCTATCGAAACTGGCGAGCAGGGGAGCATTTTCATCATGTGGCAGGGCAGAACTGGTTCGAAGTGCTCCAGGTGAACAACATCAACCTGGTGGTGTCCTACAGCACCAAACCGCAGCCTGTGCCCTGCGACTGTATCAGGCAGGTGATGGAGGGTCAGGGGAAGAAGGGAAATGCCCCAGCTGTGGTGGAGGTGTTGGAGAAGCAGCTGTGCGGGTTTGTTGTTCATGCAGTCAGTCGTCACAAGGAGTCCGCGGCTGCGTGGAGCTTTCCTGAAGACTGTCATTACTGGGAGAGGCACAAGAATGTGGCTGTGTGTGTGCACTCAGAGTAAAGCTGCTAGATAATCCAGGTTTTAAGATTTTAAGGCAGTTTATCCAAATGAAGACATTTAACATTTTTGTTGCTAAAAGGAAAATTGATGATACACTGCACTGATCATCAGATAATTTATATTAACACCAATCACACAAATGAAGCATTTTCAGGTATTAAGCCCAGACCTAATGCATTAATAGTGGGGGGAGATTTATTCATATTCTTGCTGATTATTTCCAGTCGATCGACAGATTAAAGAATACATTTAAGGGGTGAAGAGATAAAAAAAATGAAATTGAAAATATTACAAAGCACTTTTGTTTGCAAATAATTACATTGCTTCTATGCAAACTGAGATGCACCAGCATCTCTGACTGAAACTACATTTAATACAACAATTCTTTTAATTTCAGCTGTAGGGTTTGTTTGTAGTGACAGCGGACTGAATCAAACTGACACTGTTACACTTATTTTTAACATTCATTTTGTGAATGGAAGGTTTATTAAATGTGAAAGATTTCAGAATGCAGCTTATGTTTTAAAATCTTTGTTTTTTAGTCTAGAGGTGTTATTTTTAAATGAGTTATGCCATAGTTTTACAGGTACAGCCCATTTGAGAACCGAATCGATTTGACACTCCTACATTAGAGCTACACATGACTGGATCAGTGCTCTGCGTACGCCATCACCCAAACTGACACGATAGAATCAATATTGGAAAACATCCGATCAATGCAGCTCTTTCAGAAAACTTGGTTTCATGTTTTAATGTTTTGTTAAAATAATATAACCACAAATGCACTTTCAGAGCTGCGCGAGCTCTTAGATACTCTCGGATATTTTCTACATAAATGTAGTTATAGCTCTTAAAAATCACTTGCATATTACAAACTGTATTGCTACATGTCTATCCATAATACTAACAGTTTACTTCAAAAGCATTTTACCTCAGCTGCATGCAGTAATAACACCGTCTCCCTTGAGAAACGGCTGCTCTACCTACTTACAGCTTTCAGGAGATGGTTTTGCTGAGGCTGCATCTACAGCTCTCTGCTCCCTTTTTGTCCGTGCTCAGCAGGCTGGCCTACATAACCCTGACAGGGAGCGGAGAGGTTACTTTTTCAGGCGTGAAAAACAAGAGGCTTGGAGGTTGGAGACACGACAATGTGCCTTGTGTTCTAAACACAGTGAAAGCCCTCGATGTCGAACCAGACGCCCACTGCCGACCAGTGCTCTGCCTAAAAATGATAACATGATGCTTCACACAGGATCTTTATGATTTATGTATCATTTAATCTATCTCAACGCCATCTTCTTCTTTTCTGTTAGGTATTCTTCCTCACATTAAATATTCAGTTGTTTTGTCTGAAATTTAAAAGTCAACCAAAGATTTTCCCAGGAAATTTTTATGAACTCAGTTTTTTTTAATCCACCACATTTAGATAAAAACTATTGCTTGCTTAAACCGCATCTGCTTTGTTACTCAAACCAAACCATCTTAACAAAATTAGTGGATAATGAATGGCTAGCATGGCTTTTTATGCTTTATGATAATTAATGAGTAAAAACAAAAAGCAAATGGATGTGTAAACACGTGTAATCTAATATCTGTCTCCTTTTTCTTGTACAAATGTGATTTATGTAGCACTGTTAGTGCCTGTGCCCATTAAAATGAAGCAGTGCACCCTCAGCAACACAGACTCCGGCTAATTTAATTGATATTTACACATAAGTCAGCATTTCCTGACCGCAGCTCTGCTTTGATAGTCCATGAATAACCTTTGGCTGAGCTAATATCCTGCAGACGAGCAGCAAAGTGCTTGACTTAGCAGGATGGTATCAGTCATAATGCTCAGAGTAGGTGCAGCGCGGGTGGAGATGCCCTTCATTTCATATCTCAGTGGATCTGCAGGGTCTTTAGCTGCTCGGCTTGTGTGTCATAAATCAAGCCTGTCAGAATCCATCAAGCGCTCTCCCTAAGACCCAGTGCAGTGCAGCAGGAAGTAGACTGTTCAGAGGAAAACAACTGTTAATTCAGCTGATCAAATTTATGCATATAAAAAAAAGCTAATTAAAAAATCTATATGATACATATAGAAAAGCCTAATTAAAACTAATTCAAAGAATGTTGGGGTGCAGACTGTTGGGGAGGAAACATCAGACAAGATCAGAACTAAAATAAAATCAAAAATAAGTCAAGTTTCTCCTATCAAAAAAATCAAAAATCAAAAAATAAATCCAGAAGTAGCAGTAGAATAGAGACAGACGAATATCACCTATGTAAGAGGATTCAATTCTGTGATGACTGTATCTCCCAATATCAGGGCTTAATGAAGTCAACATGAAGAAACATATTCATTTATTAAATTGAATTGTATAGAAATTGATAATTAATTGATCATAGTGTGCAATGTGTGTTGCACTTCAGCTTGACTATTTTTTTTATTATTCTAGTAACAATAGCCACATTCCTTATTTTGTTCATATGTGTACGACCGGTAGACGAGGTCCAGGCTGGATGCTGTGGTTATATTCCACTGGTGAAAATCTGGATTATGCATAAATACTGGATGCAAGAGTAAAAAAACTTGATCAGTCTTCTCCAAAGCTTTGAACATTTCTCAAATTAATTAATAAACCAGCACTTTATTTGTCCTAAAACAAAAAAGTAATCTGACACATAATCTATCATTACATTTCTAATGGGCATTTTAAGCAAGAAGATTAAGAGGTTTTAATAAGCAATTTATTAAAGTTGAACAGTTTCCCTCAGTTTACCACCGTTTGAACCCTAAATACTACCCTAAAGAAAACTGGCTCGAGACTGTAGCTTCATATTTACCCTGCAGCAGTGGTATGTGTATTTCTGAACACTGGAAAGTGCCGCACAAGCATTCAGTCTTTAACCTCCTAGAACCTGTCGTCCACATATGGGGACACCACAGTTTGGATTGTCTAGACCACAATACCAAATTTTGCTCTTTCAAATGAGCCATATTGCTTAAAGGGGCACAGTTGTTGTTTCTCATTTTGTTTTTGTATTTAGGAAAAACGCTGCTGTGTTCAGACGCCAAATAAAGAGTTTTGCACATCTTTACTCAATTGTGCCAAATAGCAAAGAGAAATTAAAAATGCATGCCATGAAAGAGTTCGGGTCTTAGGGGGTTAAGCTAAGATATTAAGCTTGGCAGTGGTATTGACTTCATTTTTAAACTTTAAGTAAAACAAACAAACAAAAAACAAACAGAAAAAACAGGTTTCAGATTGAGATTGTTTCTTGTTGGGCAGATCTTGTACCTGTCACTGGTCTAAGATCTGCAGTCGTCATTTAATATGGATGAGAAAACCCTAAAAATAGCCTTAAACCATAAACGTCTTCACTCTAAATCAAAATGCTGGTGAACAAAAACAAAACAAAGGAAAACATATCACAGACTTCCCTGTGATGCTAAACACTCCACCTGCTACCTTGCTGGCACAAAGCCTTTTTGTCATTACAAATCCCAGACAGGTGACTAACTGCTTTACCACCTTTGATCTGGGGCTGAAAAAACAGAAAATGTGGAGCAGACGGGCGGATGGGTGTGCCAGACAACAGCGCAGCCCTCAAACACTCACAGACACAGAACCAGTCTCTGTGTGCAGACCACTGAAACGACAGCACACAATAAAACAAACAAGAAGCTTGCTAACGTTACACCTGCGTCTGCTGACAGATAACAGACCGGTTTGTCTGTTGTTACTGTGCTCAATTTAAATTTAAACTAATCCAGTCACCTTATATTCCCTTTTTTTTTTTATTCCTTTTCTCCAGTGAGATGGCTGGATTTGGATGTTAAAATTAACATGACCACCAGCAGTATTTAACATTTCCTTGGTTTTCTCCCCTGTGGAGAAATGGAAAGCAGATGCAGCCGGCACTGTAAGGCAGTGGATTCATTAGTGGTTGTGTGGGTTTTGCCTAGGTAACAACTATTGATCCAAGAGGCTCTTGCCTGCATAAAAGGCTCTTGCTGTGGTAAACAGTCAATCCTGGCTGTCATGTGGAAGATGGAAAGCATCTGTTTACTGACTGCAGCCGGCTGCTGCATCTTGTGCTGCAGCAGTCAGACTTGTAGTGTTTTGTGGTTGAAAGGAGGTTAACGCAAGATTTTAAGAATGAAAGAGTGAAATATGGCAGGGAAATGGTGGTACCAGCAGTGGTTTGCAGACAGAGGGCGCTATCAACAAACAGATCTGAAGGTAACTCTGTTCCAAAAGCAGTCTGTTGCTGCCATGATTTAAAATAAATTGCTTTTCCACCCAGTTGTCGTTGTCCATTTATAGTTCAAAGATTTTTCTGTTTCAGCATCTCGTGAACATTTAATTTCTCTCACCATTTTAAACTGACTTTTACGATTTGAGATTAAAGTCATCATGGATGATGAGCCAAAGCCCAGCCTTAACCCCATGTTTTGGAAGCAAGTACTAAATTATGCAAGCCAGTTAGAATGATTGCCCAGACTTCAGACACCAATTTATTAAGAAAAACAACCAAACCACATGTTCAGTTAGCATACAGTTATCACAGATGACACAGACTTATAGCAGGCCTCACAGGGTTAAGAGGAAATATTTGCAGACATTTCCCTTTTCTCTGCTGCTCCTACAGGCTGTGACTCATTAAGGGACTTTTAACAGCGGAAATATGACTTTAAAAAACAAAAACACTTCATGGTGAAATGCTGGCTATTAAAAAAAACCTTCATGGCGAAATTCCGGAAATAATAATTCCAGAAACTTGAAAATAAGTTTACAAACCTCCCTAAACAAAAACTCTTCCCAGCATCCTCTAACACAGTCCTTTCCATCAGGCTGACTTTCCTCATCTCCAAGAGGAGATACCAGCCAATATCAATATTTCATAAACAAATGAAAGACTGGATGGAGGCTAACATCAGGCTGTCCCTGGAGGAGACAGTCAATCGATGGATGGTAGGATAGCGCTGTGAGGCGGTGTCTGCCAATCCTGTCCACGCAGGATAATGCTATTACCCATCAGTCCGAGTGGCTCATCGACCAGCCTGCTGCACTCTGAGTGGACTAATTCAATAAAAAGCATTAAAACATTTGTTCAGTGGCACACCGACTGCAGGTCCGAACACAGATCCAAGAACTGAGTTTTTTTTAATGGTGCTGACAGGTTTGAGATTCTGGCTATTAATGTTTTATCCATACTGTCTGCAAAATGAAGTCAATGTGGAGGATCCGAATTCTGACCAGTAGGGGGCAGTGACTCTGGATGCAGTAAAAGTCTGAGTCTATAAAAGTCTGAGAAAACGATGCTACTTCTCTCTTCATTTTTGACTTCAGGACATATTTTTCTAATGTGTTTATGGTCTCTGTGCTTTAGGTTAAAGTGTTCTTACTACAGTATGATATAACTTAGAAAATTATGGGCAGTGGTTGAGTGAAACTCATGAAAAAGCATGGGTACCTTCTGACTGTGACTAAGGTTGCATCGCTTGCTGTCTTCTGTCAGTTATCCAATTTGGCCATGGCAAAAAAAGCTGAAGTCTAGGCTTCCACAAACTAATAGGACTCACAACACGGGAAGTTAATCGATCACAGCGGCTTTATTGCTGGAAAAACCTCCATAAAATAAACCCACAAAAAACAAATCAAAACCCTGAACATGGGAACTAAGAACTGAAACACTGAGAAACTAGAACTTAAACTAGACCACAAGAAAACAAACCTAGAACTGAGAACCAGGCATTTAGACAGGAGCACAGGACAAGGAACTATCAAAATAAAACAGGAAACCGGCATGGAGACACGGACTTGACAAGGAGCGACGACTGACCGGGGAGACACAGGAGATGAATGAACACAGAAACACGGGTGACTCAACAACAAACGCGGAACGCAGGAAAGGCCCAGAGAGCACACGGAGACAGAGACTAAACACAGGCTGAGATAAACACTAAGAGAGGGAGAACGAAGATCACTGAGACTAAAGAAAAGCAAAACCATGAACAACAATAATCAAAGAATATAATTCCAAAGTCCATCCATCCATCCATCCATCCAGAGGTCACATAAAAGTGGCACATGCACAAAGGTACATCTAACCATGTAGGAATGCCATGCCACTTCTGTCACTTCAGGTAATATGCTGCTGCTAGCCACAGTTAGCCACATGTTAGAGATGAGCTGTGCAGCTAGGTCTACACACTCAAATACAGTGTGGGTCATTTATCTAAAGTTTATTTTCTCTCAAGCAGGAGGTAAACAAACCCAAAGAATAATGCTGTTGACCAAGTTTTACCTTTAGAAATGTAGTTAGCTGCTCACAGGTATTAAGGTGAGATCTTCTTATAAACATATGAGTGTGTTGTCATTACCTCTCACAGCTAAGTGCTTTAGGAACCACTGTGCTGAATGTGGAAAACAGCTCAGAAACATCTGCTTACTTATCAGAGAAGTCTGTCATTTGCTCCTTAAATTGTGCATCCTGGTTTAGCACAGGCCCTTTTGCAGCAACAGCCTGTTTAAAGGGCTGCAAGATGGCTGACTGCCAATTACCCAGTCACAGCCTGAGAAATAAAAAGTCTGTCTATAAAGAATGCTGCAAACCCCAAACACAAACATTTCAAATTAAAAGTATATAAATGTAATATGATATGCAAACAAAAGCAAGCAAACAAACAAAACAACCCCACAAAAACAACACAGTACTAAAATTTTCAGAATTAAAAAAATATTCAGAAATTAAAAGCTTGTATTTTATTATTTATAATTAGATATTAAATAAACTTCATCTGGAAAGAGGAATAAATAAGTGGTGCAACTTTCAAATATGTAAAGCTCATTAACAGAAGGCTTACACTTCTTGCATTCATAATATAGTTTATTTATAATATATCTTAAATAATTACCTTTTTTGCTTGAATTATGTTTCTGTAACATGTTAGAAGATTTTTAGGATTAGTAATTTTGTTTGATAAATGGTAAATGGTAAATGGCCTGTATTTATATAGCGCCTTTCTGGTCCCTAAGGACCCCAAAGCGCTTTACATATCCAGTCATTCACCCATTCACACACACATTCACACACTGGTGATGGCAAGCTACGTTGTAACCACAGCCACCCTGGGGCGCACTGACAGTCGACACAGATTCACTAATTTTTCAGTTTATAAAAAAAATGTATGGGATAGTAACATCTCATGCCTGGAAAGTCTTCAGTTCAGTTTTATTTGTAGAGTGCAAACTGTTGCTACAACAACAGTTGCTCATGGCACTTTGTATGTTCACCTAAAAACACTGCAATAATACTGCGAAAACCCCAACAATCACACGATCCCCTTTGAGGAAGCACTTGGAGACAGCAGGCATTGGTATTACAATTATTTTTGTATGTTGCATGTTAAACAAGAATTCTGAGTGTTTTCCAACAATAAGTGTTTAAAAATCTCTGCATACAATTCCTGACCGTACATTACTTCACTGTAGAGTTGTTGCAGCTTTTATGTGCATGTTTTAACATATTGTTGCAGCTTTGCAGCAAAGTGTGATCAGTCACAGAGGTCTAACAGAGGTCTTTAGGGAAAGCTTGAGGACTGTGGATGTACTGAAAATCTAAAAGATTTCATCTTTACCTGTTTTATAGATCTGTAAAGGACTTTAAAAGTCTGAATGCATCTGGGGAATCCATCTGTCAGAAAACCTTTTAAATGGAAATCCACTGGGTGGTGAACACGTGTCTTGGCCATCTGCAATGCCTCAACATTTCCCTCCCGTCGTCCAACACTCTCTTTTCTCCTCTGATACCAGTCTCCCTCTGCAAGGCCCCATGTTGTCTCACTCAAACCCCCAGCGCATTGCAGTCTGAACTCCCCCCTTACACACTCATACAGAACCTCAGATTCCTTTCCTCCTCCTTTGCAGCAGGTCAGCGACCCTTTAAGTAATGAAGAATCTCAGAAAGTGAATCTGTTCTTTTGCTTTTACTCTGTGTTTCTGTTGCTGACTTACCTATGTTTGCTTAATTGTGATCTACAGCTCTTTAGCCATATGTCCCCTGATTGTTAAATAGATAAGCTAAGCCCCCAAAAAGCCGGACAAGTTTTCAATCTTATGAGAAACAAAGAAAAAGGGACACTTGTACAGAATGTACTTATTAGGAGGATAATAAGTAAATGTTGCCTGTCAGCAATTTGAAACATTTCTTGGATTAGTTGTTGCATGGTTTTAATGTGCTGACAGAAAGCAGTAATGCTTTTATAGTTCTAAAGAAACTTTGACATTGACTAAAAAAAGCACATCCTCTTTCTTTTGCCAAATCTGTAACAGCAGTAGGTGAGTGTGGCTGTGCAGCATGATCATAAGAGAGGGGGCGGTGAAGTTGTGTATCATGATCCCGAGGGAGTGGGAGGTAAATGAGTAAAAGCGTGAGAAAGGGGAAATGAAAAAGAGGAAAACCAGGAAATGCCACGTCACAGGGAGCTATTGCCTTCAGTGGGCTAATCCTTCACAAGCTAACTCAAATCCTCATGAGAAGACCAACAAATGCAGTGAATCAGATGCAGGAGCAGCCTTAATGGTTTAAGGGCCTCGGGGAAATACCAGGATGAAGACCTCCAGTTTTAGCTTAGCCAGTTTAAACAGAGTATGTCTGAAAAATCTGAACTCTTGATAACTGATAACTGGTTCATGTGCCACTTTACAATTCTACCCAAAAAACTGTTTAACTTTCTTTTGAATTGGTGTAAGGTTAAAGTTAATATAATGTTTGTCTCCTGAATTTGTTAGAATTTGTAAAAAAAAAATCTTATTTTTTCCCTCATAAATATATTAGTTTTTAATAAATCTGTGAGTTTTATTCTTATTAATCTTATTTTTGCCAGCATCATGCTAAAATATCTTTTTTAGGGCAGTGGAGTAGTTTGTATTGTTCTGTCACATGAAGATGGTCGTGGGCTCAAATCCAATCTGGTGGGTCTTTCTGTGTTCTCGCTGCGTCTGAGTACTCTGGATTCCTGCCACAGTCCAAAGACTGCAGGCAGTAGGGTTAGGTTAGTAATTTATTAGTGACTTGCTCATAGTTGCATGTCATCGGCCAGTTGTGTGGCAAGCAGGAAGTGGACGTGAATGCAGGACTTTGCAAACAAACGTGAACTCAAATCACAACTTTTCTGGCAGCTTTAACAAAACATAAGGCAGAGCAGAGCTGCAGCACACTAACTGGAAAAACTAACATTGACAGACAGACGAGAACATAACATGAGGGGAGATCACAACAAGGGACTGAAGTAAAACTTAAATACACACGAGGTAACCAGCAAACTGGAACACACCTGGGAACACAGGTGAACTGAATCTGACTAACGAGACAGAAAAAACAAAACTGAATACACACGAGACAGGGAACTAACAGAATAAAACAGGAAGTAACACACATGCACACACAGACGTTATTAAAATCAAACATTTTAAATTTAGGATTTTTTCTCATACATTGTGTGTTTTCTGATCATTTTTATTGTCTCAGAAATTTCTGTACTTTTTTCTGATAAAATGGAAAGTTTGTTTTCCTTTCAGAAATTTGATTTCCTTTCTAATAAATTTATGAAAAAAACTGCAGACTTAGCAGAGGATTCTTTTGCAGCGATTGTCTTTCCACTTCTTTGAAGCAGATTTTGAAGGAACAGTTTATTTTAGTTGGTGTGGGAGGGGATTCTGCAGCAATCACACTGTGGTTTCTTTAACCAACAGTATAATTTAGGAGCGAGGCCGAGGAGGATGATGTGTAACCTCAACATTCAGGGAGGGTCTGGAAGAGTATAAATGGTCCCCCAGGCTTATTTATGCATCTGCAGAGTGATTAGTGACTTACCGTGGTAATTCTGTATTGAATTTCCTATCCTGTATGTTAGTTTCATTTTTAAGACCCCAAAGCTTTGACATGGAAAAATACATGTGATGTCTAATTTTCGTTTCCTTTCACAACTCCAAACTGCAATACCTTTCAGAAGTCGGTGGAACCCAACAAGAGGCTATAATGACCAAAAGAACTGTAAACCAACTACAGAACAAGTTTTCTGCGTTTTTCAGAGAATCATTAGTAAAACTATATGATTGAGTGAAATGCCACAAGAAGTAATTGGATTTCCAATTTACATGGAGCTTGAAGATGGTTTGGCTCAATTTGTAGAAGGGCAATTATTGACTTGAGGTGAATTTGCTTGCAATCAATAAGCCGCCTACTTCCAGCCTGTGATTCTCCATCTATTTCCTTAAATCCAACCCGAGTTTGTATTGATCTGCTTGAGCAACAGATGGACTTTTATCAAGGAGGACAGCCAGACAGCCACCAGAGTCCCTGTTGTGCATACAGATTGTTGGTACGTGACTCAGACTGGGCAAAGTTCAATTGTGTTATGTAGTGATCCTGTAAAAACTGTACACACCAACTCAATAAAAAGAAGGCTGGGAATAGATAAGGGTTTGATTCCAACGTTTTGGTCCACTGAATGTGGTTATTGTTAATTATTAAAACTCAGATTGATCTGAGACACTAAAATGTCTCAAAGCAACAACTAAGACTTTGTCCACACGGTTCAAGTTAAGCATATTATTACTATTGAAAATGAGCAAAGGGGAACTGGTAGCAGCTGGGTCGCTTTCATTTTCCATGAACATGACGTGAGGAAGTACTTGTTCCTCTGTCCTTGCTCTCTCTTGACTTATCTAGACCAAAGCGATGCTTCAGTCTGTCTCTTTATGCCCGCTTCTCTGTGACCTGGAAGCATCTGGACCAGGGAGGGGAAACCCAACATTACTCAGAATGCAGACATAAGCTCCAAAACCCACACTGGACACATTCCTGTGAAAATACAGTGTATGCTGACATTCTGGGCTGACTTCATCACAAAACCTCCCCGAAGGACATTTAGATAGAGAAATTTCAGGCATCTCTGAAATTCCAGGCTCAAGATGGTGTTTATACGTAAGTGTGTTTTAACCCAAACAAGCTGCATGCAAGGCACAGGGAGCTGGTTGGCTGCTCAGTGCGCTGCTTTGGCGAGGGGTGAAATATTTTAGCAAATTTGACGTTTTGTACAGAAAGCCATGACCCCGGAGGATGAAGTTGCTGATCTCTCAGGCACCACCATCACGTGCCATTAAAGTGATGACCCCTTTGAATCTTTAGTTTTATAATCTCCCTTATCATTTACCAGCACCTCTTAGGTAACTCATGTTACCTAAGAGTTGTTCTAACAGAAATTTTAAAAATTAGATTTTTTTCTTTTTTGTTTATCGTCTTTAGAATAAATCACCTAAAACAAAACCTCCTGCTAGGCCAAAAATTGGCACCTGCCCATTCACCTTTTCCTCCAAACAGCTACCAATGACGGTTTCCATAATACATTTTTTTCTCCTTTAGTCAGTAACCACAAGACTGCGCAGACATCTCGGGTGACTGAAAACCAGCTGGGCTGATCCTATTTTCAGTGGCTTTGGAGGACTCAATAAAGACCAGTGTTACTAGGATTAGCTGATAAAGGAACAGCCACTTAGTCTGAGATGTTTTAAGTATGGAGATGTTCAGTGTTAAAGGAAACAATGCCATCAGCTGTCCAAAGGATTAGGTGATTTTGAAATAGCTTTAGATATGATAAAATGATTCTGCATGAGGTTTTTCAAGAATTATTGCAGCGAGCCGATTGGGCAATCTGCTTACAGAGTTCATGCTGGTTTTTCAAACAGCATTTTAACTTGTTGGTTGTTGCTTTTCCTAATAAATCAATCATAATGAATCATTTGCAGTTACATCTGGCATTACAATCTCCAAATGAGTCTGGCTGGCTTTGACAGCAATAAAGTCATATTATGGTCTACGTGCATTTGTGGCATTGACTTTGTCTGTCTTTATTCACACATTACATCACATAATATGGGATGTAGCTCAACTATAACACAGTTCATTATGAGACACTATGGACAGTTTTAAATCACTCATCTCTGTTTTTACTGCACCGAGCTCTTCAAACAGCTAAACATATCCCTTCCTGTCATTCAAATACACACAGCACAGAGAGAAAAGTTAAAAGGTGATAATCTGGACTCGAATCAACTTTCTTTCTGCTGTTTCGTCCCTCTGGCAATATCTCACAATCAAACATCCATCTCACCAGGAAACACATTTCCAAAGGACCTGTCTGCCCTGCCCACCTTTATTTTCCCACGGGAGTCAGCCAATGACGGTTACTAAATCCTGTCTTTCCCACTAAACAACTTTCTATTTATGAAGCAATCCTTCGATGTACTGATCTCATACTCTTGTGTGGATTTTCGGGACATGGTAGAAAATGGCTGTAAGCACCTTCTGTCTTTTTAATGTGAGTGGAGCACGTTTATGTTGAGGCATGTATTCAGCATTTTCAGAGCTTTGCTTGTAGCTCTGCCAAAATGAAGTCTGAATTTCAAACTAAAAATGTTTGGCCATCTGTCTTGTTTGTATCGAGCCTGTGTCTGCACCTCTATCTGTAGTTTAATATACATAATAGAAATCTTATCTTCTGAATAAGTGCTTTCTCTTGTCTCATAATTAGAGCTATTGATATTTTGAAACACTCAACCCTTCCCAGAAAATGCTGTGCATCTTCTGCCATGAGATGAACCAATGGGGGCTTTTCCTGTGAGCTGAAGAGACATCTTGTGGCGAGGAGAAAACACTAGTCATTGACCAAGGTCAAAATGATAAAACATGGCCAATAGCTTCCTTGAAAAAGACAGCCATTTATCATTTTAGCTTCCAGACATAAACAAACTCTGTGACTGGATAAGTCAAGGTAAGACAAAATGGTCATGAGCTTTGTTTAACATGCCATTAATGCATAATATACAATCTACACAAGCTTTTTACTTGTGTTTTGCTAATTCAAATATTATTCGGCAGCAGACAATGAAGTGCAATAAGCCCAAGTTTGTACTTTCATTAAAAACAAAGGAAGCCCCAACTTTTAAAGGACTTCTCATTACACAAAATCAGGAATGAGACTCCTTTTAATTCAGCTTTCCTAACATGCAGTGTAAAGAGATGAAACAGCCTCTTTCCCCTCAGCTGGCTGTCATTATCTCAAATATTTCACCCATTTTTCCACCTGGCAAGCCTGAAACCACAAACAACAAAGGCCAGACTTTTCTACAAATTCAACACTTTCTATTGATGCTGGAGCCAGACTACCTTTAATAGGCCGTGTTGTTTGTTCACTTGAAAGTAAATGTCAGGACACAGTGCATGTGTGTGTGTGTGTGTGTGTGTGTGTGTGTGTGTGTGTGTGTGTGTGTGTTTGATGATCATTTTCTTTGCCGGCATAAAGAAAAGAAAAAACAGCATCCGAGGTCTTCCAGCTGAGCGACGTCACGCTCAGGCCTCTGCAGCGAATGTTTACCAGCATCAGTCTGTACCACCCATCACACCACATACTGTTGACTCCCTGCGAAACCTACTCTCTGGTTTCCAATGGTCACAATTAATTCAAGTGTGAGATGTGACAGAAGGATGCAACAGGAACAAGGCAGCCCAGCTGACCAGCTTCAGTTTGTCACACAGTGCAGTTTCTCCTCTTCCTCCTGCCTCTTTATCGTGCCGAAAGTGGCACAGATGCCTGCTTTAGAAAGCACAAAGGCTCAGAGGGAACTCTGAATGTCAGAAACACAGGCCGCCTTTCTGTAGTCTGCGCTGTGACGGACTGATTCTGAAAGTGCTGCCCCTGCAGGGCAAATGTCATCCCGATTTGTAAAGCTTGACTCCACAGAGCAGTAACTTTCTATTGCTAATAATCAGATTTAAAGCAAAGTAGGTGAACATTTATAAGATCACCTAGAAGTCTAACTAACTTGCTGTGGATCCCGACTTGCTGCGAGAACAGAGAGCTCACTTTGGTTCTCAAGCATGCAGCGTCTCACATAAGTTGGGGGAGCCGGTGCAGTGGCCATGGCAACCTTGTTCGAGCCACAACAAGAGGGGTTTTGTGCTGGTGGGCCACGTAGTTGAGCCCTACTGTGACTGGCCTCCTTTTTAGTCTCTTTCACACTGCCTTTGTCTATCTGTCTCTCTTTCTCTTGCATTGGTACTCATGCACACACACACACAAACCAGTATTTTTATTTTTTTTATCTGTTCCCAGGGTGCTTGGTGTCCCTGCATAGGGGAGTGTTTACAGGATGTTATCTGTGTCAGCGCTGGTCTCTCATCCCTCTGAGTGGGTTTTTTTATGGAATGCTGGAACAGGATAGAGGAGTTGCAAAGGGGGAGTGACAAGAGCCCAGACAGAGAGAGGGAGAGAGAGAGAGAGAGAGAGAGAGAGAGAGAGAGAGAGAGACTATATATATATCCTAAGGAGGCTGGTGCTCACAGGCACAGCTGGACTACTGGATAACTGGACTGCAGCCCATTGGATATTTAACTAAAAAGGTGAGTTTTTTTTCATTCTTTTCTAATTATTTGTTCAGAATCTTCATCATTTATTATTATTTTAAAGAAAGAAAGGAAGAAAGAGAAACTCATTGCCTATATCTATATAAGCATTTACACTTTTCATTTCATGGTCTCAACATTAAATGAAAAATTTAACTGGAATGCCACAGGTAGAGTGAATCTTTCAGAGGATGTGGGCACTTGAAAAACCACATCCTAAGTGCGACAGAGCCGTTAAGTCTCCGTCGCACTTAGAGGAGAAACCGGAGTTTGATCAAGTGCCTGTGTGGGACTCGCCTTTTTTCCCTCTCTCAAGAGAAGTTATTACCAAGCACTAACTAAGATAATTATTCAGTAAATACTTACTCCCCGTTTTTGTTTTCCTTCATTAGAATGGAATTTAAATCCGTTATTTAATTCCAAATTAAAAATTTGAAAAGTTAATTTTTGTTGTTTGTCATTTGATTCTCATAAAAATGTGCAAAAAATCTGATGGTATGTTACCAAATGAAGTAAATCTAATTAGCACAGTGATAGGAAAGGCTGTAAAATGACACCACTGATCTCATCACTGCAGCAGTCACTGGTAAGCTGAGAAAGTGTTGTTACATATAAACTTGTATTTTTGTGATTTTTTTAAACAAAAGTAAACCCTCAAAAATATTATATCTGGGAGTGTTCAATTAAACTGAGGCTGTAATGAGGAGGGAAATGTGGTTGTATTACTGAACAAGTGCACTGGTGGGGGATTTTCTTCTCTCAGTCTTGGGTGTGCCGTTTTCTGAGCTCCAGGGAACCAGAAATGAGTTAGCTCATCTCTTTTGGGTATTTTACATAGAAAAGTATAGAATCATCATCGAAGTAAATCCCCTTTTTACCCATGTTGTGAACATCTGTGTTTGCTTTGGTTCTTGGCTATTGTTAGAGAAGTAAAAATGACATCCCAAAAGGCCAGCACTGCAGTGTTGCACAATATGTCCACGTCATAATTCATGAGTACACATACCATATTTGACATCTGTTCTGTTTTACCATCCATGAGGGCTAGTTTGTGTACTTAATTTTTTTTGGGACCTGTGTCAATGCCACCAGGACTTAAAAACGAGTCCCTGTCATTAACTCATGCTCTGAGGGCGCGGCCTGAAACTGGATGCCTACATGTGCTGACATGACCTGCTGTTTGCTTTTATTGTAGAGTTTGTTTGTCGGGAACATGTTCTTAGAGAACCTATTCCTGAGACTGCAAACACTCTCCTACACAGGGGCACCATGCATGCTGAGAAAGGATTGAAAAAAGACAGAGAGAGACTTCATGTTACTTACATTTTCTAAAATAAAGAAAAAGCTGAGCCGTATTTTATTTGAAGTGCTAAAAAGTCTCAAATTAATGAACTTCACAAGGGTTTCGTGTTTCTTCTCCTTTCAGGCACCAGCAAAGCCTTTGGAAATCCTATTAGATTAGTTACTGTGAAACATATAGTTCAAAGATGAACAGTGTGGCAGACTGGCTCGTGAACAACAGGGACAAGATAGAGAAAGGTGTGGAGATCATGGGGCAAGCCTCTGAGGTGCTAGCTGCCACTGTGGGCCAGCTACACCCCGTCTTGGAGGCCGTGTTCGTGGCCTCAGCCGAGCTGCTCAGCAACCCAGACAGCAAAGAGGCTCGCTACTTAACTCAACAATTTGAGATGGTGAACCAGAAACTTGAAGGAATCCAAGATGAGATTGATAAGCTTGCCCTGGAGCTGCAGAGAACGTCGTTGAACAAGCAAAACTTTGATCGAGAGGCACAGATGATCAGTCAGTATGAGAAGTTTCAGGTCTTTGTCAACGCCAAGCCAAAGTTCAAGGAAAAGAAGATGGAGAAATTCATCAGCCATTATGAGAGCACCGATATGGATTTAAACTTGGATGCCCTTTACAATGCTGTCACTGGGGAGAACACCTCAGGAGACCCCATGCTGGAAACTGTAGTTAATACAGAGCAGAGAAGCAGAAGGGCAGTGGAGGACTTCTGCGCTCGACTGAAAAAGCTTTTTGTGGTTGGCATTATTGCTGTCATGGGTTATGCTGCCCTCAAGGAAGGAGGAGTTGGGGAGGAGATGGTGAAGAAGTGGCAAGGACGAATGGAGGAAGTGGAAAAGCGAATGAAAGCAGCTGTGGATGACTGTGCAGAGAACTTTGCCACACAAGCCAAGGTGGACATAGAGCATCTAGTTCAGGAGAACCCAGGCACCGTCGACCAGAACTTCACCAACACCATCTTGGATGCGCTTGCTAAGAAATACGACTGGGTGAACTGGTCCATCAGGGCCTTCAATGACCGGGAGCGCATTTTCTTTTTTAACTGGCTAGCTGGAAAGAAGTACCATGGAAGTGGAGGAGCCAACTGGTTTGACCTTTTGACCAAGAACAAGATCAAGATTGTGGTCTCTTTCTGTGTCAACCCGAAGCCTATTAACAAGAGTCAGATCCAGGAGAAGATTGAGCAGGAGAAGTTGAAGGGGAACATGATGGCAGTTGCTCTGTCTTTGAACAAAAGCTTCCCCAACTGCCTGGTCCATGCTGTCAGCCATTACAAGGCAGTGGTGCAGTCCACCAACTTCCAAGACGATTGTTACTACTTTGGAAAACACAAACGAGCGTACCTGTGCATTCATCCTGAATAGGCCCATGAAAAATGTAATGTGTACCTTCGTATTGATGAATTTATGAATGTCTTTATCAGAGACTTGAAAATATCTCCATTCAGTATAGAAATGTATTCCTAAATCTTGCCTCTGTTGATGTGTAATCAGCTCTGTCTGGGTTTTGCTATGTGACCCATTGTCTAATGCAACAATTTATATTCTTATACATACATTATGTGTAGCTTTGAGGTTAGAAAATTCAGAGCCAGATGTGTCCATGCCAGCTTTGTCTTAGCATTAGGGTTGTGAATCTGTTCCCACTGAATATTAGCCTGCTAAGGGTGGATGACTGAGCAATATCTGTTTGTGAGCTTTCAGAGATTTTAAAATTATATGTGAAAATCTACCCTTGGAAAATGCTAGCTTTGGATGTTCTGAAGAAGATGACATTCTTGACTATCAAAACTGGGTTTGGATGGGATTATTAGTCAGCGACTTGGTTCTGAAGTAAAAAATTATTAAAGAGGTGTTCAACAATTAAAAGAATAGTTCTACATTTGGGGGAAATGTGCATATTTGCTTGCTTGGCCTTCGATTTCTATATTAAAAATCGAAAGAGAAATCCGTCCATTTATTTTCTTCTGCTTATCCCTTGGGCCTGCCTCCACTGTCACTGGTGAGGGCCAAGGTAACATGGATCACCACTATATCGGACAGAGATGTATTCATACTGAGAACCATTTAGAGTCACAATTACGTGTACTTTGGAAGGAAGCCAAAGCACTCATGAAGGCTTTAAGAATGATTTAAGTTCACATTAGAGTAGTAGAGCTCGTCTAATCTCAACAAAACAATCAAACAAACAAAAAATAACCGCTTAAAAAATTCAGGTGCCCTGTTATAAAAAGATAAGATAAGATAGCCTTTATTAGTCCCACAGGTGGGAAATTTGTTTTGTTTTGTAATCAGTAAAGCTTTTCAAAATGTAAAGGAAATGTGTCATAAAGAATGATTCAGAGTGCACAAATGACTAATACTGTGGTAGACAATTAATATTACCCACTCTGCGAATAAAAGCCTATTTTTAAAAAATCTAATATTTTGCTGTGTTTGGTGCTGTGTGGGAAACCTTTCACATACGATTAAACGGTATGCGTCTTTTACTTTCATTCTTAATAAACTAAAATTACGGATATTTTGTCATCCTTTGTTATCGTCGTTACTCTCTTATTTAAAGGCTCGTGTTGAATTCAAACGAACTCAGCCAGATTAGCTCTTTAACGGTTATAATGCTGTAATAACATGCCTTTGTTTATTAGATGGGTGGAGGCTGATCTGTATACAGTATCAACAACAGTCTATTATGCTCACAACTGATTTTCCCTCCACCACCCAGGATTTTTTTCTTTTTTCTTGTACTTCTTGTGGGTTTGACTGGGTGTGCCTGCTCTCTGTAACATGAGAGCCACATGACCAATAGGAAGGCAAACAGTCTGGAAGTTAGAGTTCTTCCGCAAACTTTATGAGGTGAGTCCGTTTCTCTTGAAAATGTTTCATAGTGGACAGGCACATTTTAACTGCGTGTGAGCAGAGACATTATAAGGGTCATGTGGCGGTAGTGTGAGTGCTGATGAGTGGGAAAGGATCGATTCAGCTTAATCGACTTCATGCCACTCTCGTTACATAATCGAGCTGTTTTTTTTTAAATCCGCTTTTTGTTCACTGCTGTTAAAAGTCCTCATATATTTTGTCAACACGAGTTGTTTTAATTAAGCGGAGTGGGTGATTAGACGAATCTGCAAAATTTAATGCAGTTCAGGCAAAACTTTTATGGGCGTTGGTTGCCAGATCTGGTGCCACCGCTTTACTTTTTCCAGGAAGTGCTTGTTTTTTTTAATCCACTGCGCTGTAACGCAAACCTAATCTGTGGTGTGAAGCTGCTATGTTTGTTTGTTTCTCTGCCCATCGGATGTAAAACGATACAATTACATTGTACAACCCTCGCGCGCGGACTGATCGATACTTCATCCATTAAGAGAGCGCATTTAACAGAGCGTTAAGTTTTTTCCCTGCTCAGTGGTCAGACTGAGTGGTCAGCTGTCAGATGGAGGGTTTTTTCGACTGTCCAGATGAAGCTGGCACTAAAGTCAGTGCAGATAGCGCATGCGCGTTGTGTGTTTCTTGCCACTGCACCGATCCTCATATAAATGTGCCATTAGCATATCGCAGTGTTTAAATTCTGCACAGTAATAATAGATGAGAGGAAAACCGTCACCCTGGCTGATATTTTTATTATATTGCTCTTTGAGACTGCATCAACGCATAAGCAGCATATTATTGGTCAGTTCAGTCCTGAGCTGACAGAGCTAAAGGTTACGCCTCTCCAGTGGGTCACACACAACTGAAGGTCATCATAATATTAATGTAATACAAAAAAGATAACGACACTTTTATAATGTTTGCTGATTTGTAGAATATGCTGTATTTACCCTCCTCTTTGGTCTTTGAGTACTTAAAAAGGCAAATTCATGTTTGTATCTGAACAACTTAAAGATACCTGAAATGTAACTAAAGACCCCAAAAATCACAGAAATCATTTTGCATTTTCTTTAGATTTTTAATGTAAAGGCTTGATCTGAAAAGCTCTGGAGTTAGAAAATATACTGGTCAAATAGGAGCAGCAGAAGAATGACTAAAACAGCATCTGAATGGCTGGGTAAAGTTGCATTTAACAAAAACTAAGACGGAAACACAGTAATAAGAAAAGTACATTTTATATGGTATAGTACTGCATACATGGGGATGTACAGGCTCTCCACAGACTGCGGTGTGCATCTCTGTTATGTGAGCTGCAGCAGCTCTTTGTCTATGAAAATGTGATTTCTTTAAGCACTTTTATGTTTGAAGCATCTGTGTGGAGGTGTTTCATGCACTCAGACTGCAGTTACAAAACCCACGAGACCCCCAGAAGGAGCGAAACCGAGAGATACCATCAGTGGAAACATTTTTTATGCTTAAATCAAATGAGATGCAGTAACTGGAAATGCTCTAACCTCCTGCTGGAATTTCCTACTTTGCTGTTTTTCTTAATTTTTAGAACAAAATTGCACAAATATAACATCCTACATATGTTATATTTGAGAAACAGCCAAGTGAACAGCCTTCAAGTTTCCTCTTTGCTGTCTGGGTTGCTGAACATATAATATCCTTTATATCACTTTTTTTGTTGAAGAGGTTTGTGTTTGTTTATTCACAGGTGTGGGACTTTGAGGATAGAGTTCTTGTGGAGAGTTAGATGAAATTAATCATATTTCTCCATTAAATATGAAGCAGCTGATTAGCTTTGTTTGTCATAAAGACTGGTAAACAACATGTCTGGCCCTTTCCCAAAGAATTCTTGGCCGGGAGCAGTGACTTTGACTCCAGGCCAAAATGTAGCCAATAAAACATAGCTAAACCCCAAATTCTTTTG
Organism: Oreochromis niloticus; assembly: GCF_001858045.2. Classification (NCBI taxonomy): domain Eukaryota; kingdom Metazoa; phylum Chordata; class Actinopteri; order Cichliformes; family Cichlidae; genus Oreochromis; species Oreochromis niloticus. The sequence goes on from NC_031976.2 coordinate 35,123,992, forward strand.
CGCTTAAGTTTTTGTATAAATTAATCAAACAAGATGAACATTTACTGGGCACTTTATTAAGTACAAGTGTAAAAATGTGTTCAGTATTTTGCTGACATTGTCAAAAAGGCAATATGTCTTTTTTTATATATTACTTGGGTTATAGTCAGTGACGATTACATTTAAGTTTCTTTCATTTCCACCACCCATTGTGCTGGTTATAACGTTGTTTTATTGCGAGAGGATAGCTTCTTATCTGCATCCTGCCAAGAAAAAAGTATATGTGTTTTCAAAAAAGGCCAAACTATTCCTGTAATCTGTGTTCAGATTTGCTAAAATCTGATCACCTGCCTAGACATCCTTCGTGCTGGTGTCTGATAGCTGCAGAGGTGTGAGATGTGTCAGCCTGAGAAATGGGTGCTATCTTCTGCAGTTTAGCCACATAAAGCCCCCTGCGACAGACTTGACCTCAGCAGATAGATAAATGAGCTGACAGATTATTTTCCATTGTCTTGTTGCCGTGGTAACTTGCTGAGTTTCACTGGAAAACGCACCCTCACCCAGCAAGTTTAACCTCTTTATGCTTAATCACTTCCCACGCCTGCTGCTCTGATATTGACTGAGGAGAAACAGCACTGCTGCTTCTCACTCAGCTCCAAATGAAACACGCCATGTGAACAAGACCAGAAACTTGAACTGAAGAGTGTGACGGCAGATTCTTTACCGAGAGCTGCAAAATAAACAGTCATAGGGACCTGTTTTTTTTTTTTTCCACACAAATGATAGTTTCTTCCAAAATTGCACATTTCCAGATCTGCACAAAGGACATGTCTGAACATGCCCAGGAAATCAGTTAGTGTTGCTCTTGCTGTGAGTCCTGGAATTTGGAAATATTGTTCAGACTAAGACTTTCCAAGTTCAACAGGGATCCGGTTTTTAGGGTGAAATGAAGGGAAAACCTTTTTGCCCTGCATATCAATAAATGCCCAGCATGCTTTAATTTGTGTAAGGGTTATTGCCATCTTGAATTTAACCCTTTACTTTTACTTCTTGCTTGCTATTTTCTTTTTTATTATTATTACAAAAATTCTTGATTAGATTTAGGAAAAGATCACTGCTTCGACAACATTTGTCCTGCATGTAGAAAAGTGAAGCCCATCCAATATATGAGACTAAGGGATTCTTTACAAGCCCTCATATGTATGTCATGACCTGTTTCACTTCTATAAACCCAGAGCATCGAGCACACAAGCAAAAGAGCACCTTATGTTTGTCGGTTAGCAGCTTTGGTGCTATGGCCATTTTTGATGCTTTGGAAATGACAGACTTTCCTTTCCTTTTTCCTTTCATTCAGCTTTTATGGGAACTGATCTGTTGCCAGAAGCTCATGAACTGTCCTGACTTCACGTGTTACACTTTTAGACACTTCCTGATAATTGGCCTTGAGTTTTCAGTTTTTCCAGACATGTTTTCAGTCTTTATGTTAAGCTAAGTTGCTGGCTACAGCTTCATTATAATGTTGAATCTATTTTATAATTTAACCCTTTGCAAAAAAGGCAACAAAATAATGGATTTCAAACTCTTTCTTAGGCATTTAATTTTACTTTTAACTTGGAAAACAGCCCATTGAACAGTGTGAATTAAAGAGGAGATAGTTGCATTTAACAGTCCAAGTACATAATTTAGTTCCACATGCTTTTATTCTCTGCAAGTTTGCCATGGTAAGCATGTGAGCTCTGTGTTTCTCGGTTAGGCTTGGCTTGGCGTGGCTTGAAACCAGTTAGTGCTCCTCCATGTTATCTTTGCATAATAGTTACTCTGTTGAGGAATAGCTGTTTAAGTTGAATGTAAATGTAAATGTTGAACAGATACAATTTAGCTCCCAGCGGTTAACATACGAATAACATGCAGCAGTTCAGCCCATACCAGTCCTCCGTCATTACTGAACTCTCTTGGCATTGTTGAGTCATTGCTCATTGGGTGTGACCAGCAGCCAGCACTAAAGCTCACTTGGCTGTTTCTCTCTTTCCTTATCAGTGTTTGCTGCGTAGTAAGAAGCACAAGGCCTACAGTCCACAGTCCAACAACACTGGAACAGAGCTGTAAGTAGAGTTAGAAGACCAAAAACTGACCCCTCAATCTGTGTTTTACTTTGACTGTTGTTAATATTACAAGAGGATCAGTTCTGACTGTTTCTAAGAATGTGAATGTTTTTCTTCAGTCTGAGAGAGACGTCAGCAAAGATGGCAAATCCACTACAGAAGCTTGTGTCTGAGAAAAAGGACATGGTGGAGACAGTGATGGAAGTGTTTGAGCAAGGAGCTGAAGTGGTGGCCAGCATCGCCGGTGACCTCTTCCCCGTCTTCTCCATTGCAGCCCCGATTGTCAAGCTGGCTCTGGACAACGTGGAGAGCAAAGAGGCTGCATTCATGAAGGAGCAGTTTCAGAAGGTCAGAGATCGGCTGGATGTAGTGTCTGAGGAGCTTCAGCGGATCAACGAGGAGATCAAGAAGAGCGGAGTGGATTCTACGTACTTCCCCGTTGAGGAAAACATTACTAATCAGTTCAGGAAGTACATGGACATCCTCAACGCCAAACCGAAGTTCAGGGAAGTGAAGAAGAAGCTCTTCCTGGAGCATTTCGCCAAGACCGGAGGCGACAAAAATATTAACACCCTATACAACGTTGTGATGGGAGAAAGTTTCTCTGGGGAACCTTTGCTCGAGATCATCCTTAACTATGAGGAGAAAAATCGCCGGGTGATGGAAGACTTTTGCGCCCGTCTGAAGAAGCTCTTCTGCATTGCGCTCATTGCACTGCTGGGCCACGCTGCTCTGAAAGGATATGATGAGGAGGACGATCTTCTAAAAGAGTGGGGTGAGAAGATGAAGGCTGTCCAGAGTAAAATGAACGCTGTCATTGAAGACTGCATTGTCAGCTTCCCTAAACAAGCTGAAGAAGACTCCCGACGACTGGTGAGAGATCAGCAAGATTTAACCAACCAACAGCTAGCCGATGCTATGATAGAGAAGCTAAAGAAGAAGTACGACTGGGTGGGCTGGTCTGTGCGTATATTTAAATCTCCTTCAGGCCTGTTTGTCAACAAGAGGGATTTCCAATGCGCAACGGGAAAGAACCGCTTCCAAGTGCCTTCATCGGATGAGAAACTGAACGTGTGGGTGTCCTACAGCTCCTCGCCTGAGCCTGTGGACAAGAGCCACATCCAACAGCTGATCCAGTCTCAGAAGAAACTCACAGTGGTTGGGGTCGCTGAGTTCCTGTTCGAGAAGTTACCCGGCGACTGTGTGGTTCACACAATCAAATCCACCAAAGACCTGGCCTGCTCGTGGAGCTTCGAAGATGAACTTCACTACTGGGAGGAGCACAAAAACTTCTACGTCTGTGTTCACTCAGCTTGATGTTTTAGACACTGAACAAAACTCCAAAAGTCACTCATGCTGCGTTTGTGTTTGTTTGTGTACCACATCATCATTTCTGCACAGATAATTGGTGCACCTTTGTTTAACCTTATTCTCATCTTGGGAGCTCCTCTGGGCAGTTATTTTGAAGCCCTTATCTAAATGAATAAGTACAAAGCCAGAATATTTACTTCAGTGGTCATTAGAAGATAAAAAGACGTTTCTTCCAAAAGAACGGTTAAAATGATTTGTTCTCAGCAGTTATACTTCTACGAATGAAAAGTTTGATAATGTTACAACTCATTTAATTGCTCAGTCTGGAGTGATGACTCAATCAGTCTCTGTTCATCTCACCAGCACACTGAACAGACATTCTGCATATATAAAAGGAGCAGACATGTTTGCCTTTAAACAGTTACAGTGGTCATGAATATGGCTAATATGTTTCCCAGGTGTTGATTAGGGGCAAAACATCTGCAGTCTTTGCCATTAAGGAATTTCATAGACTTTCATAGATTTGTATTCAGGATTCTTGTAGCACCAGTGTCTGATATTAAACAGTATATGGCTTCCCAAACTGCACTTCCACAATCATTTTTTTTTATGCTGAAATGTTCTTTTTTCTGACATTCATCCACAGGAAGTTCACATAAACTAGACTGGAGAAAAGGCACAAAGAATTGTGAATACAAAAATACAGAGAAATGAAACATGGTGGTTGATCCACCCGTACCACTAACGAGCCGGTCAACAGCTGAAATGTAGCGGAGCATGATGTCCCACAGTTGAGGTTCTTGATTGTGCTTAAATTGTGTTGTTGGAGGCATATTTACTTGTTATCTAGTAAAGTTATAGGTGAGTGTTCCATTTTCCTTTTTTTTCTATTAACTCCAAGCATAACGATAATAGTTGTGGTATATGCGTCACCTAAAAAAGCTTAAAAGCTTTTTAAACATTATTTTGGGACAAAATCTCCAAACTCAAGAAGCATTTTCTCGCTTTCCCTTGACCACAGAAATGAATCCTGAGGCTCTCATCCTGTTCAGAGAGAAAGAGGGTTTCAAAATAACGGCCCAAACGTGCCTGAAGGCGTTGCTAAGGTGGCTGCAGAGTAGTAAGACTTTTTCCAGCGTTGACCAAACACAGCTGTGCTTTGTTTCTTTCTCAAGACAGATACAAGTGCTCACCTCTTGGCTTACTTTGCATTAGTGTAAATTGTATCATTTTTTATGAAAGTTGTGGGTTTTAAAATTTTTACAGAAACTTTGCCAGGAGCTAATCAACTAATATTTTCCACTGTTATGAAATTTGGGAGGACGTGGTTGTTTCTTTGCAGCAGGACATGCTGGGGACTTTGTTGTTACGGTTCATCTGTCACAGAGAGATTGTGCTTGTGCTGGTGCTGATAAGTGCTGACGTCGCCCTGTTGAGGACATCTACACCAAAGCCTTTGAGAGAAAATGATTCCAGGCATTTAGAGAGACTGAAATGGAAACTATTCTTGTTCTCAGTTGGTGAAATAATAATAAATGTCTTCACTTGAAGCTGTACAGCACAGAGCACAAGAGCTCACAAAAGAAAAGGCCTCAGTTTTTATTCACACACCCTGTTACTGACATGCTGAGGTGCTGTTTTGTTTACTGACAGGTGCCTAAAATATTTTGCCTGTGAGTTTGTGCAACATAAACTGAAAGTTTGAATGTACTCAAAACCCGATCTTCACTTTTTTGAGGGTATAAACAGTTTGGGGTTTTTTTGTGGGATCAAACTTGGGTTTGGGATATGACATTAATTAATTTTATTTTAGATTTTAATACAGAAATTGTATAATCTGATCACTATATGGACTCTACTTTATAAGGACAGTAGCAGCTGCTCATAGTTTTCCACTATAACCAATCTGTGTTCCTTCTGTTTCTTTATTATTTTATGTTATTATATAAGTCTAATAAATTCTACTAATTATCAAGAAAATTGTATGCAACACCGATTTGAATGTAAAAATGATTGACAGAAAATTCTTATGTTGCACATCTTTGTCATATTATTTCCATAAAGTGTTTTGGGGAAATTAGTGTCTCAGATTAAAATTTATGCACCAAAAGCACTGAATGTAATAAATCTTCCAAGTAAACATAATCACACATCTTTTCTTTGTTTATTTCATTAATTTATTGCAGTTGCAGTTTGCGTGGTTGTTATAAGATCCAAACTATTTCTAAATGGCAAATGTTGAAATCTGGGATTGCTTTGGCTAATTGGTGTTAATTTCTACAAAATAATTCAGGACCTGATTTACTACTAAAACAAACAACATAATTTATTGACTCCAATGTTGTCAAGACATTTATTCATCAAAATATGTGTCTGTTACTCAAACTTTCTATATTTTTATTTAATGCTTTGCTGATTCTTGAGGCTGAAATCTCACAGAAAGTTCAAAAGTCAGCAGCAGAGTGGCTCCAGCTGACACTGGTACTTCAGCAGTCATTTGTACTGCATTTGTTGTAAAAAAACAAACAAAAAAAAACAAACAACAAAACAAAACAAAAAACTTGAGCACTGAGGTATTTGTTTTGTACTTAAAAATAAATTCAACTTGATAAAGACATCGTCAAATTCAGTCACTAACTACGAAGATGTGAAACCAACATTTGACTGGTCCCAGATATCCACAGAATGAAATGTGAAGCTGAAACACAATCACCAAAAACACCCTGATAAAAGTTACAGTTTTACCTCATTCTAATCAAAAATGTAAATTATAGAATATTTATCAATCTTAGCAAAAAGTCCATAAATACTGATCTTATAGAATCTGCTCTGAAGCTCCAGCTCTACTAATTTTAATGCAGAGACGAAGCCCTATTCATTAAATGTGATGATTAATTGGGTTATTAGGACCACCCAGTGATCTTGACCACTGCATTCTGGTATGAAATAATTTCATGACACTGGCCAATCCATCCGTTCATTTTCTTCCACATGGGGAGCTAGAGCCTATTCCAGCTACAAAAAACAGGAGACATCGTGGACAGGTTGCAAGTCTGTTGCAGGGCTAACATAGACAACCATTCACACAGGCGCAATTGAGAATCAACCTAACCCAACTAACTACATGTCTTTGGACTGTGGGAGGAAGCAGGAGTGCCTGGAAAGAACCCACACAGACATGGGGAGACACGGGAGAATACACCAGCTGGCCATCTGCTGACGTAACTAGCACGCCACCGTGCTACCTGCACACCAGTCAAGATCTCAGGTAAGCAGCAGAGAGAGACCTGTTCAATTATCAAGAAAGAAGAAAAGAGGTAATATTACATAAAATTCTGCCCCATTGAGACTGAGCAAGATACTTAACTCTCAGCTGTTCTGTGGCTATTTTACAGCTTAGAAAAAAAGGAAGGATATTATGGTTTTCTAGTTTGGAGACACCCAAAGTGCTCTGTAATTATGTGGTTGTGGCTTTTCTATCTTCGGCATATAAACACTCATGTCCCAGCAGTCCTGCAACGCATTGCACTGTGGGTCAAGTGCCCCAAGCGAAATGAACAAGTGCAACAAAATTCCAGTGTGTCAACGAGATATTTATAGAGTTTAAAAAATAAATAAATAAAAATTAGTAAATGGAAACATAAGGAGTGTCACAATATATTCCAATGATGCTTTACGCTTATTTTAATGGTTTAATTGAGGGCTGTTAGAAACATTTTAATATTTTATACCTGAAGAAGACCCAAATGCAGAGGACCAAAGACAGACGTCCAACATTAAAATCTTTAATCAGTAAGGTGAAAGTCTTAGACATGCTTCACACAAAAATTAACAACTGGAAATTCAAGAAAAGACAAAAAATTATAACTAGAGAAAACGAGAAGGTGAGGAAAATGGTTTGGGGTGCTTGACTGAAATGAGTTTGAATACTATCTTGCAACTTGTAGGTAAATAACAGGTTTTATGCACCGGTTTCAATTATTTTTGCTTAGCAAAGCCGAAAGCCGTGGAGAACTAAACAAAAACTAGGAGTAAAACTAATGTGAAGGTGAGAGATTTCAAAACAAAATGATCCAAGAAAACAGAGACCCAGAACCATAACCAAGTGGAAACTGCTGCTAAAAAATGAAGTGCCCACACAAGTCAGAAAACCTACAGTTCCTTTAATGTCCACTTGAGGTTGGCTCCAAAAGTGAGTCAGTCCCCCACAGACTCCAGTGTTAAACTGTTAAACTTTACAATAGAAATACAACTACCTTACAGGGGAACACCTCTGAAGAGAACAGCTCTCATTAGAGGTGTAATCCACAATCTGGGACTCTCCACCAGCTGTTTTAGAACTGAAGAAGCATCTTGGATGAAAGGAAAAATATCTACAAAAACCAAACAAGGTCCAGTTGCCTTCTTTTCAAGTTGTAAAGACTACTATTACCTGGATGACTGAGATCTTAACCAGACCCACTCTGAGAAGGTTATAATGATCTTTGCTCAAAATGATTAAAGCTCACAGAAAGATGAAACCTTTAGCAAGACCTTGTAAATTAGTTTGCTTAGTCTAGGTTGGGAACTTGTGGTCTGGTGTCTCAGTCCTGTCTGTATATGCATCTACTCTTAATCAAGTTTACATTCAAGGTCATGAATTTAATACGAGCAAGCTTCAACAGACTTTGATAGTAAGATGAACGGAGAGAAGACCAAAGGATACAAAGAGAAGTTTAAAGAAAACTCAAACAAAGAAACTGATGCAGCAAAACTGTACACAACACTGCCTGTAACTTGGATTTAAAGCTTATATGATAATAAAAAAAAGGTCATGGGAGAAAATCAGAAAGCAGAGAGAAAACTATAATTGCAGCAGGAACTTTATAATAAATTTGGAGGGCTCAGATTTTCTTTTGTTTGGCTCTGTTTACCAAATCCGACTTAAGTAGCAGACGGGGCCTGTTGTCTGGATACCTGTTTGCCAATGGAACAAGACTGAGACAGAAGGAGTTGAAATTTTCCCTCTGCTTCTTAGCAAACCAAATCTCTCTTAAGAGCTTTCCAAATTTCCACTGGCAATTGACTCTGTTACATCAATGAGCTGAGACCTCACAGTCTGCTTCATCAGCAACTTAGACAGTAAAGCTTTGAGAAAATGAGCCTGAAAATGATCAACATGTGTAATACTGAAAGGTTGGCCTCTCAAAACAATAACATATCTCATTTTACGTTGATCTAGAAAACTTGTTAGCAAATAACCAACAGACTGCACTGAAGGAGCTAAAAGAAATATGACAACCATTGATACTGTATATGTGGCTGATTTAAAAACCATTTAGTACATCTGACAGAAATACAATAAAATCATCATGATGATTCTCATCCAGTGAATGCAAGCTTCACTCTTTGCTCTGTACTAACTACTACTAACTACTGACTGAAATGTCTGGACCTTACAGATATGCTCAGTTACATCTTGCTAACTGTGGCTGTCTTCTTCTTCTCCTGTTAAGCACCTGGCTGGCTGCCTGTAGGGGCCTGTAATCAAGCTAAAACAGCAAACTGAGAAATGCTTACACTGTTGAAATAGCACAACTGAGCTAAAAGAAAATGAATTGCCCTAATTCTTTAGATTCGTTGCTTAAGGTGCTCCTTTAAAAAAGGCATATATGAAGACTTATATATGCTTACCACTTTATTAGGTTCACGTTGGACCTAGTTTTTGCTTTCAGGACTGCTTTAATTCTTCATGGCAGAGATTCGACAAAGCATTGGAAACAATCCTCAGAGATTTTGGTCCATATCGACATGAAGGCATCACACAGTTGCTGCAGATTGGTTGGCAGCACATCAACAGTGCAACTCCCCAGTTCCACCACATCCCAAAAGTGCACCATTTGAGTACAGTTGACTAATTTTTATGTTTAAGAGTCCTCTTTGAGATGATGGCATGTTATTCTCCTGGAGGCAGCCATCAGAAAATGGGTACATGAGCTGAGTTGGTTCTAGGGGGCCCAAGGTGTTCCAAGCAAATATTCTCCACACTATTACACCATAAGCAGCCTGAAGTTGATAGTTGATAAAAAGCGGGATGGAGCCATGCGTTTATGTTCTTTACACCATGGTAGCATCTGACGGTCGCAGCAGAAACTGAGGCTCAGGAATCATATTTACAATCTTCTGTTGTCAAATTTTGATGAGCAGTCTCAGTTTTCCGTTGTTAGCTTTAGTCCATCTGCTTCACCCAGGAGACTGTCTCTCACAGACATTTTCTCTCTTTTGTAGAGAATTATCTGTAAACCTTAGAGATGGTTGTGCAGTAGATCAGCACTTTCTAAAAAAGATAAATCTGTAAGTCAGTGAAAATGTAGGTTTCAGTCAAAGTGCTTAATTTAAATAGTTATCACCTGACCTCCCTTCTCACCTCAAATCTCCTTATCAGCACTAAACAGCATGGCTAGCAAGCTCAAACATTTAGTAATAAAAGAACCAGATATGTGTTTTATAGGTAGGTGGAGACCAAAAACTGAGCTAAAAGAAAGTAAAACTGGACACGTTCATCATGTGGATAGAAACACAACTCCAAAAGAACAATTATATGCAAAGAATCAAATATTTGAAAATAGATTTACTGCAAAAGGCATTTCAAACTGTATCCGTGACCTTTGCCCTTTGTCCTAAAGTGGGCAAAAACAAAAAATATGTTAGTGCTATACTGTGTAAACAACTACACTGTGTTTTGGGGGAATTTTACAACTTGACTTGTCCAATTACTATAAGGAGAATGATTTTAATGGCTCATTGCACACAGATATTTCATTTCATTTCATTTCATTTATTTATTTCACACTTGGTACAACAGTTCAAACAAACCAACCACACTTTCTATCAATAAAACACTACAACCATGTGTGAAAAGGAGCAGGAAGAAGAAAATATTCTTATTAAACCCTGCCCCCAGATATAATAAGTAAAGATGAAGACATCCAATAGAAGAAACAAAAAAACATAGTGCTAATCACTTTCTGAGGCAGGGATGGTTTTTATGAACCCCATATTAATCTAAACTTTTCCCACAAAATTATGATCAAAGTTCAAAGTGGAAAACTGTTAGAAATAAATATTTTCAGAATCACAAGGAGCTTTTTGGCCGTGCACTAGTGTTTTTTTTACTGCTGGAGGCAAGTTTGTGTCTACGCCCAGGTAGGTTAAAGGGGCTCCTGACCCAAAACAGTTGAATAGGCAAAGTGATGCTTTTAATCAGACCAGAATTACTCTTCCATGAATATGATTTGGCCACACAGCCCTGCATTGAGGCCGAACCATCAGGTGACCTCAGGAACGCAGAAAAACATCACGTGGCCACGAAAAGATTCGCCCGTCTTGCAGGAATACATTGTGCTGCCACCATCACCTCGGCATAACCCCCGACTCTGACTTAATTCAGTCTCAACAGAAAAAGAGGACATTTTGGTTTTAATAAAAGAAAAAAAAGGTCACATATTTTAGTCAGGTGGTGCAGCTCAGATGATGAGTGGGAGGGGCTAAGATCTGACATGCATCCTCTGCTCCAGGGCCATGATTGTAGCTCAGCTGAAGATTCAGACATAAATATGTTGTATTTGTGTCATGAGAAACCTGAAGCAGTGTGTCGACTTTCAAGCAAGTGAGAGAAACTTCAAAGAAAATCCAATGAAGTTAGGCTGTTCCTTCATGTAGTTGATGTCTGAGTCCTTGGAGTCTCATGTCCTTTAAGGGACTTCTTTGTGGGTCAGCTGCTGTCTCCAACGTCCAATTTTACTTTTCTTTCTCAATTTCTGTTAAATAGTCTGGCAGTATCTGGGTTAATGCTGATTAGTTTTACAGCTAATTTTACTTTAGAAGAGGTTACTTAGGAGCATTAGCAAGGGTTGTGTTTAATCATCTTTTTCAGTGGGAGAAAATATCTGCTGTTAATGTCAGGCTGTGTAAAGTTTATTTATCCTTAAATTTTACCCAAAACCTGGCTGGGATTTCAGATTCATGGCTCAAATTTATTTTTAGTTATATTTAGAGTTATTACAATATGAAACTGTGACTGTTTAAAATACTTGAAAGTTATTCAGCCATTGTATTGCAGTTGCCTTAAGCGTACAAGCAACTTAGAAATGGCTTACAGCTTTGCATTTAGATTTGTTAGACGAGCAACCAACATTAAAAATTATTTTTATAAATACAGGAACTAGCGTCTCACATTTAGCTCTGTTTTGGTCTCCACCAGCTCTCGGATGAAATGTCATTTTCTTTCACTGCTAAATACTCCTTTAGGACCGTCTAATGGCAACAGGTCATACAGCTGATCCATCAAAAGAATCACACAGTGTATGACTTATTTTAAATATTAACAATGGAGCACGAATATGACTTAAATATTTGGAAATTTCAGTCTTGTGTGGGAGTTTTAGGTAGTATGTCCAGGATGTGTTCAGTTTTCTGTGCTGTCACCATGTGGCCAGTGGCCTCAACTCGAAAAGTTAAGATTAAAAGTTTTTGATTATTTCCAAACTGATAAGATATTAGGTTTTCAACAGATCACTTGACTACAACTCAACGACTTTGCCTCCACACCTCCTTGTCCCCTTCACCCACTGTAAACCTCCTACTGTACTCCTTACATACCAATGTCTCGGCAAGATCCAGCATGCATATGTGGCACTGCTGGCTGGCTGTGAAAGAAAATTCTTTACTATTGAGTGTTAGAGTTGGTATTGTTTTTGTTTTTTTAAAACCATTGCCCCAAACTTCAGACTACTCCAATTTTTAAATGTCTGTTTACTAACTGTTAACTATAAAAATATGCAAATAATTCCTGGCTGATTTCTTCCCAATTTTACAGTAAAATAGAAGATTAAGAGACAATTTCAGAACTGCTTTTCATACAAGAATAAGCTGGTGTCATAACTGACTATACGAACAAAACGTGCTCTTATAAAAAAAAATCAATTACGTCAAACTGCAGAAAATTCAATGTAAATTTCCTATTTTATATTTTATAAAGGCATTTACACTACCAACTAAATATATGTCTCCAGCACTTTCCAAAGTCAACACTCGGTTGCTAAGCATGATGAATCAAACAAAGCAACTGTCCACTGTATACTCTGACTAAAAAGAATGTAGGATTTGTATTTCTTCATTTTTTATTACATCATCAACGTCGTCATAGACTGATTCATTTTTTGTTGTATTTATAACTTTTATTATTAATATTCTATTTGTAAGATTTGAAGGAGTTTTTAAGTGCCTCTCGTAGATCTCTGGGTTGTTAATTTTGACAGAAGGATCATAAACTGAGCAGCATTATTGAATAGTCACTTAAAAGCTGAAGTGCAGTATTTGTGAGTGATTCTAACCTCCAATCCTGCATTCATTCTTTAAATACCACTTACAGAGACTTCCTACACCTCATCATTCAGGACTGAAATTACATGAAAACACAGACATACCTGTGGTTCTACCTTAAGCCTCTCTGTTTGTAACCAGATTGTGTAACAGGCATTCAACATGAACCAACAAGCATCTCTGCAGCACCTGCTGTAATTCAGTAGAAATTAATCTGAATGTCCTGCTCAGTGCTTTATAGACACATTCATTATTTCCACAGAATCCAGTTTCTGCAGGCAGTTGAGTGTTTCTATTTTAAAACTGGATTATTTTTAATTGTTAAAACTGGAATGACTTGTTAGTCAAAGGTGTTGTGTAATTTTAAGTTGATTTAAATAAAAAAAACTGGGTGATGATGGTTGCTGAATCACAGTTCACAGTGGCTGGCATGGTTAACAAAGCTTTGGAATTTTTCTGTTAGTTTTCCTTTAGATAGAATAGATACATTCTTGAGTCATGGGTGTAAATTATGTAGATCAATTGAAATTAGTTTTTTAAAACAAAACAAAATAACTCCATAAATACATCTCCGTTTTAGTTTAATAATAACAACTATTACATCACTACTCAGTGATCTTAAGTAACAGTTTAAAAAAATGTTTCATGTAGTCTGTTAAATATCCTCCAACATTGTGTTCCTATGATTAGCTTAAAGGCTGAACATCTGACATTTCTGTAAAAGCATTGGCATTTAGTACTTTGTACCTATAATTTTATCTTTCAATTAAACCTCTAATCTGCACATTACTCAATCTCCAGTTCCAAGAAGCAGATGAATATGTTTGTTTAATTATGATTTTCTTCTTAAAATAATGAAATCATAAGTACATAAACTCACAGTTCTCCATGTGACGTTAAGGTGCACTTGTTAGGAAAGGACTCCACCTAGTGGCTTTAGTGTCATGACATCCCGAAGAAAAGCATAAATGTAACCTTATAAAGGTGTTAATACAACAAATATAATTATTTAAACAAGTGTAGTGTGGAAAAAATGTATTTTTATATATATACACTCATTAAAAATCAACATATTTTATTGTACCTTAAAGTTTAAATATTGTTCTAGACAGGGTCTACATATGTGTACCTTTGTGACTTCTACCTTACCGAGACCAAGGCCAAGACTGGTCTCGGTAAGGTGACTGGTGATTTTGCACCTTAATTTAAGTAGAAAAATGGTCTTTAAAAATAAAGTTACATAGATGTGCCCATTATTTCATATATCTTTTTTTAAATTACATGTTAATACTGAAATCCACTATGCACTTTTCTAGCCTTACTGTGCACTCAAAGTTTTATCTAGATCTACTAAAACCGGGTCACACTTGAGAACAAAGGCTGCAGAAAAACTTAACCATTAGAACTTGTCCTGTGAGATGTAAGTGTTAACCTTGCCATCATCACACAAGAGAAATAAATTCAGATATGATGGACAGGGATCAGTCTGAGCACTTTGACCTGTCTGCAGCAATGCAGCCCCATACACAAAAAACTGTGATGCACTAAATGTTCTTACAACTTTCTATCAGAACCAGTGCTGACTTTTTCAGTGGTCTGATGGATGTCTGTTGCCAGCCTTTGCTCCCCATGTGGATGACTTAGACACTTTTGGTCCACTTTTGATATATACTGATTGCTACAGACCAGGAACACCCAGAAGAGCTGCAGTTTTGGAGATGCTCTGATCTCCAAAAATCTCCAAATCCAAGATTTGTCCTGCCAGGCTCTCATGAAATGCAGTCAGCTTCATATAAATAAATAAATAAATATATTTATTTATATATTTATTTATGTGTTTACCCTGGAATGTACAGAGTTGATCAGCTGAGTGGTATCACATGGAATGACTTGCATCTAATTGGTCTGTGCATTTCTTCAGCCGCTGAACCACTACGGTAAAGACCAGATAAGCTGCACCAGTTAAAACTGAAGCGTCCCGTCAGCTTTTAAATCATAACCTTATGTTTTGGCTGTAGGTCTGGGTCCATAAGGGACAGCTTGTGGGTCTGGCTCTGGACAGTGGTCCAGTGTGTGTGTGTGTGTGTGTGTGTGTGTGTGTGTGTGTGTGTGTGTGTGTGTGTGTCTGTGTGTGTGTCTGTGTCTGTGTGCGCGTGCATGTATGCACTTTATTAAGAGCATTTATAATTATGTGCTTTTCACTTTTTGTTCTCAGTTTGTAATGTATACAGTTACTTTGATTACAATGCTTTGCTCTTTAAATGCCACAAGCTTAACATAAAAAGACAAATTTAACTTCAATTCAAATTTGGCTACATAGCGCTAAATCACAACAACAGTTGCCTCAAGGCGCCTTGCATTGTAAGGTAAAGATCCTACAATAATACAAAGAAATGTGACAACACCCCAACAATCATATGACCCCTATGAGCTGCTTTCAAACTTGCACAAAAATAATTTGCTTTGAACCTCGAACAGAAGCCAATAATTAAATGTAGGGAACTGTGTTAACACATAGTGAGTGAAAAACATGACTGAAGAAGAAACACTTAATGCATCATGGGAATTCCCCAGGAGCCTAGATCTATTGCAGTGTAACTGATAGTGGACCGGGTCACCGGATCCAGCCCTAACTATATGCTTGAGCAAAAGCAAAAAAGAAAGTTTGAAGCCTAATCTTCAAAGTAGAGATGGTGTCTATCTCCCAAATCCAAACTGGAAGCTGGTTCCACAGAAGAGGGGCCTGAAAACTGAAGGCTCTGCCTTCCATTCTACTTTTAAATACTCCAGGAACAGCTTTTTTGCCCATTTGGAGTCTCAAACACAGCACTCAGTCACACCACTCCAATGACCGCCACAACCCACAGCAGCCTCTAGCAAACCCCCAATCACTGTTGAGGCACAGGAAGTGAGGTGTGTGCTCTGTGCAGTGAACCCCAGGAAGACTGCAGGTCCCGATGGAGTACCTGGGAAAGTGCTCAAAGCACGTGTAAAGCAGCTAGCACAGTACCTGTAATACCTATAGCTTGCACTAATTGCTGCAATAAAATGTTATGGTCAACAGTATTCAAAGCTGCACTGAGGTCAAGCACAGAGATGACAGATGCTATAAAATTATTTTCAACCTTCACCAAAGCTGTTTCTGTACACTGTCATTGCATTGCCTTTTGTTAGACAGACTTAGAGGAAAAAAGACTAACTTGCAATTTGCTTAGTAAGGATATTATTTGTTACAGTCCACACAAAAAAGCTGTAGGGCTGCAGGAATAAACATTAAAAGTAACAGTTTCTCTGTTAATGCAAAATATTCAGCAGATATAAATAACCTAAAGATCTGCAGATCAAATGGTGCAGTTTCACTAACATGCCTTGTAAAAGCAGAACATGAACAACCACAAGATGTAACATATAGATAGACAAAAACAGAAAGCAGACTGTCGTACTAAATATAACTGAGTGGGTAGATATCAGATCATTCCAAAGTTTAAGGTGAAATTCTGCAATAAAAGGTGGTCATACACAGTGAGTGAATAAAATAATATAATAATTTAAAATAATTAGCAGAATCAACAGAGTGTGCTTCAGATAAAGCATGTGAAGATTACACTATGAAATAAGAGGTTATCTATAGATTTTTAATAAATTGGATACGCAGACATCCATCAATCCATCCATCCATCCATCCATCCATCCATCCATCCATCCATCCTCACCTGGTCGTGGGGGCAGCACCCTAAGCAGAGAAGCCCAGATCTCCCTCTGCCCGGCCACCTCCCTCAGCTTATCTAGGGGAACACCAAGTAGGTCCCAGGCAAGACAAGAGATTCAGTTCAAAATTCAAGATTCTGTATTTTTCACGTGCATAGTTGTACACGTACACAGTGAAATGTGACCCGATACGCTCCTCGACTGTGCAAAAAATATTCTGTAATGTATAACAACGTAATAAATATCTAAACAGCTAAAAAGCTGCATAATAATCTCTCCAGTGTGTTCTGGGTGTGCTCTGGGCCTCCTCCAGGTGGAACATGGCCAGAACACCTCCCCATGGAGGAACCCAGGAGGCATCCTTGTCACATGTCTGAACCACCTCAACTCACTTCTTTTGATGTGGAGGAGTGGCACCTCTACTCTGGGCCCTTTCCAGATGGCCGAACTCCTCACCCTATCTCTGAGCCAGCCACCCTTCAGAAGAAGCTAATTTCCACCACTTGTATTCACAGTCTTGTTCTTTCAGTCACTACCCAGAGCTCATGACCATAGGTGAGGGTAGGGATGTAGATCGACCGGTAAATTGAGAGCTTCGCTTTTAAGCTCAGCTCTCTCTTCAACATGTTGGACTGGTAAAGTGTCTGCATCACTGCAAGACCCTGAGATACTTGAACTTGTCCACCCTTTTCATGCTTAGGACCATGGCCTCAGAATTGGAAATGCTGATTCTCATTCTCCCCACTTCACACTCAGGTATTAACCACTCCAGTGTAAGCTGAAGGCCACCACCTGATGAAGCCAACAGAACCACATCATCTGAAGATAGGAACTGAGGGACACAATAGAATGCCTTCTCCAAGTCCACAAAACACATGCACACTGGTTGGGCAAACTCAAATACACTCTGAAGTATCATCGAGCAGGTAAAGAACTGGTCTAGTGTTCCCTGACCGGGACGAAAACCGCATTGTGTCTCCTGTATTCAAGGTTCGACTAACAGACAGACTCTCCTTTGAGGGACCCTGGCATAAATCTTCCCAGGGTGGCTGAGGAGTGTGATTCCTCTTATAAATGGTAAATGGCCTGTACTGGTATAGCGCTTTACTAGTCCCTAAGGACCCCAAAGCGCTTTACACATCCAGTCATCCACCCATTCATGCACACATTCACACACTGGTGATGGCAAGCTACATGTAGCCACAGCCACCCTGGGGCGCACTGACAGAGGCTCTTATAATTGGAGCACACCCCCCAGGGCCCCTTCTTGAAGATGGGAATCACCTTCCCAGTGTTCCAATCCAGAGTTACCGCCCCTGATCTTCACGCAACATTGTAGAGGCGTGTTAACCAATAAATCCCTACAACATCCAGAGTCTTCAGGAACTTAGGGCAAACCCCGTCCACCCCAGGGACCCTGCCACCAAGGAGTTGTTTATTAACTACCTCAGTGCCTGAAAGCTGAAGGCTCAGCTTCCGTTAGGTGTGGCATCTAATCAAGCAAGCACAGCAATTAAATAAAAAGTGCACAAACATCTGGGTCATTCCGGGTCCTTTTGTCCACATCCGTTTTCCTTTTAAATACTACAAGTAAGCCTCCTGTCTGAGAATGAAGAGCTCTCCACGAGGTCTTTTGATAAAGTTGGGCTGAGCCTTCAGCTGCAGAACGCTTTATCAGCCATATTTTATTAACTGATAAAAGTGTGTTCAAGGTTCTGTGTGATCAGTGATTAATCAGTCATTAATGATGTTGTTTGCTTCAGGATTAATTTTTAATTTTTGAACTAGTTGCTCAAAAATCCCAAGGAAGGAGAGAGAGAGAAAGTACTACTACTACTTATACAAACTTCCATCCCAAAAGCTTTTACAGGAACAAGCCCAGAAAAAAACGGGACAAGGAGTCATTATCAGCCAGGATATATCAGATTTTATTATTTTAAAAGAAAACAACAAAAGAAGGTTTGCAATAAAACTAAAACATCACAATGAAAGGTCAATGTACCTTTAATGGTGCAACCTGCCCGACATGTAACAATCACCTGATAACTTGCTCTCACCAGAAGAAAACAGGTGTTTCTTGTTTTAAAAAACCAAATCCACCCTAGATAAAAACAACCCCACGGGAACACTTATCACATGCACTAAGCGTCTCTGTCGAGCCGACAGCGCTCTCACCAAAGGAGGTAAGACCCGCGGAGGGGGACTCTGTGTTTACACCGACGATGCCTGGTGCCGTGACCCTGTTGTGGCTTTCGAACACTGTTCACCTCTGCTGGAGCATATGATCATCAAGTGCAGACCGTTCTACCTACCGTGGGAATTTTCAGCCATACTGTTTGTTGCTGTCTTATCCCTCCATGCTCCAATAACAACAACAGGAGTGAGGCACTGAATGAATTGTATCAGCATGTCAGTGAGCAGCAGACGGCCCACCCAGATGCTTTTCTTGTCCTAGCAGGTGATTTCAATCATGCAGACCCAAAGACTGTGCTTCCCAAACTGCATAAACACATTAAATTTCCCACACAAGGAAGCAACATTTTGGACAATGTTTTCACCACCCTTTGAGGAGATTATAAAGCCCTCTCACTCCCCAACTTTGGTGCCACTGCTAATGCCAGCATACAGGCCCCCGGTCAGAGTCACCAAACCAGTTTGTAAGCAGGTACGTGTGTGGCCAAAAGGGTCCTCAGAGGCACTGCAAGACTGCTTTTCCACCACAGACTGGGAGATCTTTAAACAGGCTGCCACATACGAAAACACCACAGACCTGCAGGAATATACATTCACTGCCTACATCTCAAAATGCATCGATGATGTCACAGAGACCAGGACCATCACCGTACAGTCCAATCAGAAAAAATAGCTCACAGGTGAGGTCTACAGGCTCCTGAGGGTGAGAATGGCAGCCTTCAGAGCTGTTCCTGGGTGTGCACATCTCAGAAGATCTCTCCTGGTCAGAAAACACTGCATCACTGGTTAGAAAAGCCCAACAGCGACTCTACTTCCTCTGCAAATTGAGGAGAGCAAGAGCATCAACCCCTATTATGAGAAGCTTCTACAGAGGCACCATTGAGAGTATCCTCAGCAGCTGCATCACTGTGTGGTATGGCTCCTGCACTGGGTCCTGCTGAAAAAAGTTACAACGGGTAGTGAGAGCAGTGGAGAAGATCGTGGGTACTTCTCTTCCCTCCCCCCAGGACATCTACTGTACCTGCCTCATCCGGAAAGCCCTCTGCATTACAGGTGACTCCACTGACTCCATCCAACAGCTTCTTCAGTTTGCTGCCATTAGGAAGGAGACTGAAGAGCCTCCGGGCTGGAACTAAGGAAATGAAGAACTTCCTGATTCTTTTTGTAAAATTATTGTTATATAGTTTTTACCCCTCAGCCTTGAAAGGCTGATGGGGTATTGTTGTTGCCCTGCCAGGCGTGCAGGTGGCGACAAGCACACCCGGTTTTGGAATACAATAAGTTGAGATCGAGGCAACATGACAGACAGTTTCAGTTCCACTGAAATTCCAGCAGGTGCCACAGAGGTACTTGTTGGTTCATGTTCAATGCTTGTTGAACAATCTGGTTACAAAGAGAGAGGCATAAGGTAGAGCCACGGGTATGTCTGTGTTTTCATGTCATTTCAGTCCTGAATGATGAGGTGTAGAATGGGTATGTTAATGGTATTAAAAGACATAAAGCAGGACTGGACATTGTTACCACATAAGTACTTCCATAAGTACTTCAGTTAAGAGTCACAGGTCTACCTGATGTCTTGATGCATGCTCAATCATCCAGATAAGAAAATCCAGGCCCCTGGAGGTGCCAAAAGCCCTGACCTGTTGCTCCGCCTGCACCCAAGCCTCGGCCACTTTAGGTGGGAATTCTGCTTGTGTCTTCTAACGCTCACGCTCCAGCCTCGGCATCGCCATTCTGCACGCCAGAGGTTCAGCTGTTTACCCCTCCAGCTTCCTCTTCCCAGGGGAAGCGGTGCTCACGCCGTTGTCACTCTGTTTCCACTGAGCAACTTCTGGTGGTGAGTTATAATGACTGTTTTTCTCACACTCGTCCTGAACCCATAAACATTAGAAACTTTGAACTCACCCCAGAGACTTTTTGGACTCCTTCTTGGATGATGAGTTGGACTGGGAGAACTTTTTTGGCTCTTATACCCACCCTATGTGTTCTGTTGATAGTTTTTCCAGTTTGGTTTTGTATCTACTCATGCTAGCAATAAAGCTGGGTTTTTTTAGTTTACGTTTTGCATCCTGGATCCTCCCTTCCTGCTGCCACACAAATGTAGCAAGTAAAAGCCACCGAGTAACCGCTAAGGGCCTCTATACTACTCGTGCAAACTTTCAGGCCCAAAGCTCTTACAGGAACGAGCCCAGAATAAACGGGACAAGAGGGTTAATATCAGTCAAATACATTAAAATTTGTTATTTTAAAAGAAAACACAAAGGGTTTGCAATAGGCCTAAAACATCAAAATAAAAAAGGTCACTAACGACCACAATATAGTTTTATTGGTGCTACCTGCCAGCAATGCAACTATCACCTGAGGGCTTGCTCTCCCCCGGCGGTCCCAGATGCTCGTTGCCTTAAAAGAACAAATCCACCTAAATAAATACGTGCCCAACAGAACACTTATCGCATGCACTAAGTGTTTTAGTTCAGGCAATAATTGGTAGCACTAAAATCACTCTTAATAAAACTTATTCACCGCAAATCCACACAGAGCACCTCTAAAAGACCTAATTCCTCCGTAAGAGCCCAGCTCAGGGATTGCACATTGCCCGACTAATATTGCACCAGCCCAGTACAAATAAAAACAAACCCAGCATAAAAAAAACAGTTTTAAAAGGTGACCCTACTCTAAAACCAACTTGGGAGAAAAACGCAACGAAAAGAGAAGGAGGAAAAAACAGTGACGAATTCACATGTGCAGCCTGTCCTGCAGGAGGCAATACAATATAAATTCGATTGTAGTGCATAAATATACTTTTTTTTTTTTTAATGTCAAATATATTAAGTTAACATACCTCCAGCAGACAACTGTGTTTGCTGCACATCTGGCTTGTCTTCTAAAATCACAACTAAAAACATCAAATACAATAAACATCAAATACATTTCAACGAATTTTTTAAAAAAAAGCACTAAAAGAAAAACAGCCTGTACCTCGAACCTCTGCTGTAGAGGTTTAAAACAACCATTGGTGTAGAAGACAATTAAAACTTCTCAGGCTCTTCACCTACTCACACAACCATTGTTCACAGCCGCTCATCAGTGCAAATGACAGAAGAAGTGCACCTGCTGCTACTTCCTCTTTTATACCCTCCCTTGGGTCCCCTGGGTCCTAAAGCCTTCCCCATTACAATTGCCCCCTTTTTGAAAGGTTACCGTCCCGGTGACCACTTATTGCCAGGGCCTAAATACATTTTGGGGTAAAACATTATGGACAAGAGAGCTCTGTGAATCGCTAGTGAGAACAGCAGCAGTCTGATTTACTGACCGTGGGATATTAAAGGGGTTAGAATGCTTTCCTGCTGCACTTCTTTTAGACCTCCCCTGAACTCTTCCTGAGTCCTGTGCTAAAACATTCTCCCTATTATCAATCCCACTTTCCTCTGCCTGTTCTGGATCTATGGACACAGGGTTTATGTTACTGGATTCTATGCTCCTAGTTTCCCTAACGGGCTCTGGAACAGATACCGAGGGTGGCTGATCTTGGGGTGGGTTTGGAACAAGGGCAAGCACAACTCCATCAACCTCACTGTCATCATCTGGTGTGTCTAATGTTGACTGCCGGGGTGACTCAACTACCAGCCCTGGGTCAGAGAGAGGATATTCTTCTGGAGCAGGTGCTACAATACCTGAGGGTATTACTCTCAACTCTGCCCGATTTAAGTTCTTTTCTGGACCTGAATGATCTCTAGGGCGTATTTTGTAAACCCTGCCTTCTTTGTCCATACTCTGCACAACAACATACACCACAGGATCCCAGGCATCGTGGATCTTATGGCGGCCTAAAGGATGACTTTTCCGATAAACCAGAGTACCTGGGGAGAGAAGGGAAGTAACTGTTGGCTGAAAATGTTTATTTCTCCTCTCTGCAGCTTGTTGGAATTGTTCTTTCACATGCACATAAACTGAACTTAGACGTTGTTGATGCTCCTCAACCCACTCCTGTGCAGATCTAGACACAGGTTCCAACTGGGAGGCCCCCAATAAGAAGTCAACGGGCAACTGGGGCTTCTGACCAAACATCAGCTCGTAAGGTGAAAAGCCGGTGGACTGATGTTCTGTGGTATTGTAAGCATACAATACCTGTGGCAAGTATTGCGGCCACTTTCTTTTCTTATCAGGAGGGAGGGTGCGCAACAAATCATGGAGTGTTCTATTAAATCTCTCGCATTGTCCATTGCCCTCAGGATGATATGGCGTGGTCCTGCTTTTGTCTATGCCATACAGGTGGCACAGACGGAATCAATCAATAGCAATGACTTCCAGGGGTTTAGAAGCCACCAGTCCCCCCCCCCGAATGTGCGAACTTTTGGTTTCACAGCCTTTGCCAAGACACAACGATCGCACTCCTGACAATATTTCTCAATGTCACATGCCATGAAGGGCCAAAAACACCTTTCTCTCACCAGGCTGGTAGTGCGTCCAATGCCTTGATGCCCATGATCATCATGTAAACTTCTCAGGACCTCTGTTTGCAAGCACTGGGGTAACAACAGTTGAAACAAAACTTGGCCATCACCAGGTGTCTGAACTTGACGATACAATGCACCTTCCTTCAACTTGATTCTGGGCCACTGTTGCACCAACTTTCTCACTCCCATACTTACATTACCCATTTCCTGCTTGGTAGGCAGCCTCCCCCTTTCCCAATAGTGTGAAAAAGGGCCAATTACCTTGTCAGCAGCTTGAAGGGATATTAGATCAGCTTTAGGTCGGGATGGAAATGCAGCTATGGCTCTACACGTAGCGGCAACAGCATTTCCCAGTTGACCTACATCTGTTTGATCTTGCACTTCCTGTGGAACCTTCAACCCTGGAAGCAGGCCAGATGGACTCTGTGGATGCAGTTGCCGTGACAATGCATCAGCGTTGCGATTGCTGGGACCTGGTCTATATTTACTCTCAAAGTTGAACACAGCTAGTTCTGAGGCCCATCACTGCTCTATGGCTCCCAATTTAGCAGTCTGCAAATAGCTAAGGGGATTGTTATCTGTGAACACAACAAACTTATTTCCCAACAAATATTCACTGAATTTTTGAGTGACAGCCCATTTTAGTGCCAAGAATTCCAACTTTCTAGAGCTATAATTGGACATATTCCTTTCACTAGGTCGCAGGCCCCGGCTAGCAAAAGCAACTGGGCACCTCTTTCCTTCTTGCTCCGGAGATAAAACTGCCCC
The DNA here is from genome assembly GCF_001858045.2 of Oreochromis niloticus. Classification (NCBI taxonomy): domain Eukaryota; kingdom Metazoa; phylum Chordata; class Actinopteri; order Cichliformes; family Cichlidae; genus Oreochromis; species Oreochromis niloticus. Next base: position 35,147,873 of record NC_031976.2, read on the forward strand.
TAAACCTGCCTGGCTAGCATCTATCTCAAGGACAAAAGGTTTAGCAAAATCTGCATATGCCAATACTGGGGCACTAACCAGCAGCCTTTTTAGTGTTTGGAATGCATTCTCACATTCCTCCCTCCAAAGGTGACACATTGCCCCACTGGCACCACGTTTCTTCTTGGTACCTCCCAACTCGCCCACCAGCCGGTGGAGCGGGGCAGCATACTTGGCAAAACCTTTAACAAAACGCCAATAGTATGAGGCAAATCCCAAAAATGACTGTAGCTCTGTACAAGTAGTCGGTCGTGCCCACTCAGCCACTGCACTAATCTTAGAAGGGTCAGTTGCCACCCCAGAAGCAGATATCACATGCCCGAGGTATTGAACCTCTGGCTGGAAAAAGTGACATTTCTCCAGCTTCAACTTTAGATTGTGCTCTTTGAGGCGCGTTAAGACCAAGTCAAGACACTCCAGATGCTGCTCAAAGGAGGATGAAAACACAACAATATCATCCAGGTACAATAAAAGGGACTGGAAACTTTGATCCGCCAAAATCCGCTCCATTGGCCTCTGCAAGGTGCTAGGGGCATTACAGAGCCCAAATGGCATTCGATTAAATTCGAAAAGACCAAAAGGGGTACAGAAAGCAGTCTTTGCTTTGTCCTTCTCGGCCACTGGTACTTGATTATACCCACTTGCAAGGTCCAAGGTAGAGAACCACTGTGCTCCCGTCAGGGCATCTAATGACTCCTCAATACGGGGTAATGGATAAGCATCTTTCCGTGTCTTGGCATTAAGCAAATGGTAATCAACACACAGCCTAATCTCTCCGTTTTTCTTGAAAACCACCACAATCGGAGAAGAATAAGGGCTACTGCTTGGACGCACTACCCCCCGATCCAACAAATCTTTAATATGGGCTTTCACTTGTTCATACTGAGAGGGTTCTGCAAATGACAGAAGGAGAGCACCTGCTGCTACTTCCTCTTTTATACCCTCCCTTGGGTCCCATGGGTCCTAAAGCCTTCCCCATTACACAAAGATCATGACACGGGGCTATCAAAATTGCATAATTTTTATAGTTTGTTTGGTGTCAGTTTGTGACACAGGTATTGATGTCATTGCGTATAAAAACAATAATTCAAAATTTAAGTAAAGTATGATGCCTCAGGCCATGCTTGAGAACAATACCACCCAATAGAATTTTATTTCAGAGTCAGTCAGCAGTGCCAGATATACATGCCGAGTCTTCCCTAACATGTTTCTAAGGACAGGGGACTCCAGTAGGTGAAGGGGACAAAGAAGTGTGGAAGTCTTTGAAGAGAAGTCAAGAGATCTTTTGAGTTTATTTATTCACAAAGCAGAAGCATAGTATCTTTATTAGTTTGGAAATGATCAAAAACTTGTTTTGTGGCCACATTTATTATTTTTAGCTTTCTTTAAATTACCCTAAAGTCAGTGAGCTATTGACACTGCAAATGCTTTGGTTGCAGTGCTGAGTTCATACAACTTTAAAGATAGCTGAAAGCTGTTTAATTGTTTCTGTTGAATTAGAAAATGCAGAGTATGTCAGCCATCAACTTAATGTGGTGTTGATTTGATCCAGAGGCTGTAAAAGAATTCTTAATTCATCAATATATTAAAATGCCAAAGTTAAATTCTTAAACAGGCTACTAGACATTTCCAAAAAAACATCATGCTGCACTTATTAACTCTGCCATTTATTGTTAAAAAAGAATCTGGCATTTTTCTTTTCTTTTTTAAATGCTTGTTTTTGTTGAACAGAAAAATATGCGACCACTGAGAATGAAATAAAATGCTGACTTATGAGCAGGAACTATTTGATAAAACTTGGTGGTGGTGCATTTTATTCAGTGTACTTCTCTTCACAATGACTGATCCCCCATCCACATTTCCACTTTAGCGCAGACAAAGATACCTTAAAGTTACCTTACTAGCCTTTAAACGTAAAGGATTATTTAGTATTTCAGAGACAGATATTTCATTCAAGGCAGCATTAGTACTGTTGCTTCACAGTAAGAAGTTCCTGAATGTGATTCCACCACCTGGCTGGGGCGTTTCTGTGAGGAGTTTGCATGTTCTCACTGGGTACTCTGGCGTCCTCCCACAGTGCAAAGACATGCAGTTAGTGGGGTTAGGTTAATTAGTAATTCTAAATTGGGCATAGGTGTGCCCAATGTGATTGCAAATGGTTGCGAATGGCTCTTTGTGTTAGACTGGTGACCAGTCCAGGGTGTACTCTGCCTCTCACTCTATGGTAGCTGGGATAGGCTCCAGGTCCCAGCGACCCTGACAAGGATGAGCGGAAGAGAATGGATGGATTTCATTCAAGAGTTTTTGGAGACCAAAAACAGAGCTAAAAGTGAATCAGACAACGTTCTATTTTTATAAAAATAATGTTAAATGTTGATTGCTTACCTCATAAATCTTAGTGCTATGCTATAAATCACTCATCCACTCCAAGTAACTGCAACACAATGACTTTATTGTCTCAAAGTTTAGTTTGTGATTAAATTCAAGGGACATTCATGTTCCCTTGTTTTGCTTGTATTAGATTAAGTGACCTTGAACATGAACTTGATTAAGATTAGATGCAGACACAAACAGGGCTGTGGCAGCAGACCATAAGTTCGAAAGCCAGAATCCACATACTAATTTTACAATGTCTTATTACAGGTTACATGTCTCTATTAGCTGTTATCATTTTGAGCAAATGTCAGTTTAACTATCTTTAACAATACTGGTACGAAGACTGTTCATGCTGTACCAGTGCAAAGGTTCCTTCTAATTAATTTCAGAAAATCAGTTCAGTTTCAAACTTTTCCAAAATATCCACATGTGTGGAAAGGGAAAATGGGACAGTCAAGGACTATTTAAACTTCCTGAAGGAATTAATTAAATCATAGATGGAGAGATGCCCCCTTAATCACAAACTAACACCTGATTTACAAACATGTACACAAGGACTGTCCATAAATGGAGTTGGTAAGATTGTCTGAGGTTAAGATTTGCCGCACATAGAGTTAAAATGGCAAAAGAAGAGTGTTGTAAAGATTCATGTTTTTCTTACCCTTTTTTCCTCACTCTCCCTCACCTCACCAGACTTACCTTGTTTCCCTTTCTCACCATTGATTGCCTCTGGAGTTTGCCCTTAATTGCACTCACCTGGCACACATTATATAAGGACTGCACTTACTTACAGCTCACTCTTTTCACTCCCACATGGGGCGGCAGCTTCATCCATTATTTTTAAGTTAATTAGTGATTTCAAGTCCAAACTTTATTTTCTTTTCAGAATTTAGCATGTATGTATTCCTTTAAGTTGAGTTACCACTGACTACAATTCAATAAACCGAGATACTGCAACAGATTGATGACTGTATTATTCACATTCTGACCGGATGAGGCTATGGTGATATCACCCTCAAAGTTTCTTTGAACCTCCTCATTAACAAAGAGACTGAGAAAATTAAGCAAACTTCCACAACTGGAAGCAAAATTCCTCATGGCACAGCTAGCAAAGAATGTGGGTAAGGCTGTGAGAGAGGCAGAGAAAGAACACGGAGAGAGAAAAAATGATGGCTGTTTCATTGCAGGGACATTACATTCAGGATTGACAAACAGGAAACTGAAGACTGCACACGCACGCACACACACACACGCACACACACACACGCACACACACACACACACACACACACACACACACTGCATTAAGCACCCTAGTAACACACATACAAAACATGCACACACATGCAATGATGATAAGCTTAGACACAAACAGGGCTTATCTTTCATCACTGTAAAAACAGAAAAACCTGACAGACACACCTATTACTCATTGTACATCAGCAGGACTCAGTAGGAGCTGCTGAAAATGCAGCTCTAACTTCAAAATTATCTTGAGGGCTATTCAGACTTGACCCTATTGCTGCTGCATTCTGTGTCTCCCTTCTAGAGCAAAAACTCTGTTCGCTGCTCATTGGTTATGGAATCACTGTATAACTGGAAATGCCAGATAACAAAGTAAAAAAAAAAGTGTACTGTGCTAAACCCAGCTCCACAGATATTTTTAAATCTGTTCACCCAGACCGGACCTACAGGACACACCAATGGATAAATCTGATCTGGTGGTCCTTGTGGATGATACACCATCATGCAGCACAGGCAGTGGTCATGTCTTAGATATATATGTGCAATATCCCCCGTTTTTCCCCCTCATTATGATACGTATCACATATGTCCCCATGCCACTACCAGAGATGGGCAGTAATGCGTAATTCGATTACTTTTTTCAAGTAACAAGTAGATTAAGGGATTACTATTGCAAAAAAGTAATTAGATTACTGTTACTTTCCCGTAAGCATGCTGCGTTACTGTGTTACCAATCGGCGATTTTGTTTGTGAGAGTGTTTCGTGACAATGACGTAAGCACGCGTGACGTTCGTAGTAACAGACGTGTGCAGATCAAAAATGGATAATATATGTACTGACTTTACTTTGAGTTTGATTCCGTAAGAAGTGACAAAAACATTAGCGTCTGCTGTACACTGTATGGGAAGAAAACTTCCTTTTACAGCAAAACCCCCCGTAAACTTCTGAGCCAGTACCTAGCACGCTGCCACGGGAATGTGAAATTCACAGAGAAACCCCCAGATCCCCCCCACTGACATGACCGCTGCGGTACCAGGCAAACCTCCGCCTGTTCCACTCCTGCTAAACAGGTGAAAATAGATTTAAGAACCACAGGACTCAGTGCCGCTGTCTTTAATTTTATTTATTTTCTGCTGTGTTTTACTTGCATGTATTTGAAAGAGTGAGTGTAAACACAAAACATTATTTTATTTTAAAGAAGATAGGTTTAAATGTTAAAACAAATTTCTTCAAGTCAAAGACTGTATAATTTAGTTTTTGCTTGATGCAGCGTGCATAAAGTTAAAAGATTAAAACTAATAAAACAATTTTTAAAAAGACATTTCCATTTGATTCAATTTTATATGATGGATTATGCAGGGAAAAAAAGAATTAGGCTGAAAGGTCAATTGCTTTATTAAGTATTCAGGTTGTGTATCAAGTTTTTAAAAAGGAACTATGTAACTACTTAATTTTGAAAATAAGTAATTAGTAAAGTAACAGGATTATTTTTAGGAGAAGTAATCAGTAATTAGTTACTAATTACTTTTTTCTTGACTTGACCAACACTGGCCATGTGGGCACAGTAAATGGCTACCTTTGGGATGTTTTCAACAGCTGTCATAGTGTTCATTGATGATGCACTGTTATAGATTTTACCTAACTAACATAATGTAAAAACCATAAATGACTGCATGACCTGCAGATACTTTGAGTGGGCAGCAAAGCATCCATCTGTCACAGAAAATCCAGACCCAAATAAGGATGATGTATGGTGGTTCTGTGCAAGTGCATATCTGTGTCTGATCTGACCGCTAACCTGGATTATTTGTGGCTCCTTTTTCTAGGTTACATTGCCAACACATAATGATATATAGTCTTTTATTGTATCTGTAGTCTGATCTAACTCCATACTGTGGAATAAACTTCAGTCTGTACATAAGAAAACAACCCCTCAACAGACGTTTTACTGTATCTTAACGACGGCCCTCACATTATAAGAGAGATCTTAGATAATAAAAGAGAAGTGCAATAATCATAGAAAAGCCAAATGACTTGTAAGTATGTCAAAAGAATTTCATCACAATGAACTCTAAAGCTGCTAAATCCATAAAAGCTTCCACCAACATGATGACTAATAGGAAGTGTATATTAAGACATGATTAACTGAGTAAAACAAATGAAAAAATGATTTATTTTTTTTCCCTCTCTGGTTGAATACACAGGATTATCATAACCCACTAAACACTGGATGTTGGATAGACGTGCAGATCACGTCTATGTTGGGTCTGTCGGTCTATAACCAATTCTGAACATCTATACGATGTCCAAACTAGGTTCACAATTTCTTTGCCCAACCATGACTCAACCTGGATGTCAAGATGATGCTCAACATTTAAACTTCAGTCTGGTTAATTTTATTGGACGTCATGTGATGTCTATGACAGGTGCAGGAGATTTACATGACTAATAAATGTAATATTTCTTTAGTTACAAATATCAGTATTGCTGTTATCAACATGACACGTATGAATACGAATTATTTCTAAACAAACCAAGACATTTATTATTTTTTAACCTATTAATTTATTCAGCTTACATTTTCCTGTTTTTATTTAACTGTTTTTTATTTTAATTAATCAACTTATTTGTTTGTAACCAGGTTAAACTGTCATTTGTTAAAAATGTGTTAAAACATTAAAAATGTTGAAATCCATGTTAGAATGTAAAATAATAATGGTTAAAGTATTTTGAAACATTTTGGAATTCCTTTTTAAAAGAGTACAATGTGTTTAATAACTTTAAAAGAGCATTTGAATTTCATTTTAGTGAGGTTGGTATCCTGTTTTATTGTAAAGAAAAGAGCTTTGTAAGAGGAAATGAATATGGTTGTGATCAGTAGCAGGACTGATGAAAAGAGTTTGTACAAGTGTGTATGAAATGGAGTCTCTGCTCGACAGTCTTTGTCCATGCTCATATTTTGTAAACTGCCTGACATTTCTGCTCCAAATCCACTGAGCAGCCGTTCAGTTTTGTTTTAGCTCAAACAAGCCTGCACCATCTGGGAGATGCCAGCTGATCACTCTGCATTCCTTTACACATTACTGTTTCTGTACAGAAAACATGCCCTCTCTCTGCCTTGTAGTTGACTCTCTTAAGATTCAGTCACTTGTCAGTGATATCTGCAAAAAGAATTCTTCCGGCAGAGATGGTATATCTGCTTTTCTTCTAAAGACCTTTACAGTAGAAGCCACTGTCCAATCAGTAGAGATACAATTCCTCACCCCTGGAAGAAATCCACCATAATTCAAATTCCAAAGAAATCATAGACCAATAAACCAGTTGCTTTACCTCCTGTCATTAACTGATTTAAAAAATTTATGGTCTCTATAAGGAAATCAAATGTAAATTCTAGATTAGATCTACCACAGTTTCCTTATAGGCAGGGGAGGAGCCCAGATGACACAATTGGCAGTATCGCTCACCTGATTCTTAAGCACCTGGAAAATCCCAAGGCCTATGCCCACTGTCAGGAGATTTCCTGTATTGCAACTCAGGTCAGAATAAAAACGCTCAGACAGGTTTAACGTGTACACGGGTGAGACTCGCACCGTGCAATAGTTGTCAGCCTTTTTATTCATAGCATTCTCAGAGACGTACAGGAAGAGATAAAATAGAACTGTGCAGGCTTCCTGTTGAGTCTGCACTTCCCCATTTAAGCCGAATACTGAAAGAGCAAACATCTAGATAATGAAATGTACTTTTAAGCATAACATAATAAAAATCCCAAAATCCTGAAATCTTTTGACACCCATATTTTGTTTATTGAGTTTAGTTCTGCTTTTAAAATTGAATACAAAAAAAAAAAAAAAAAAAAAAAAAGGGAGCCTCATCTGTTTTTACAGAAACTAAGACAGATGTCTGTTTCCATCCTTATTATTAACTAGGTCAGAGGTTCCCAAAGTGTGGGGCCCGCCCCCTAGGGGGGGCGCAGAGCCATTGCAGGGGGGCGCGGTATGAAAAGAAAATTAAAATTAAAAAAAAAAAAAAAAATTAAAAAAAAAAAAAGAGCGTTTGGACACTTTGGACAGGTTTTTGACGGGGCTCCCACATAAACGCAAAGCAGGAGATGAAGCATCGCCAAATATGTTTCCAAACCAACTTCCTTCCAAGCCAAAGACTAGAAAATATGGTGAAGCATATCTTCCCTTTGGCTTCACCTGCACAAGTGCCAAGGTAGGTCTCCCCTGCAAAATTAGTTTCCCTGCGTCGGGAGCAGCGCTGGGCTCTCCAAATCACGGACAAACAGGATCCCACATTCTTGATTTTTAGTTCACAAACACTTCTTGTAATAACTAACTACTCCTGACATTTTGGACATGTTAGCTCTTTATGCAGTAAAGTTACAGTGGGATACAAATAATCTCAGGCTGATCCTGCCGTAATTTGTTCCCCCGGTTCAAATCACGGACAAACAGTATCCCACAGCTGTTTATGTGTTTAAACCCATTTTGCACAGAGAGGCATTTTTTGAAAAATGTATTGATAGAAATGTTGAATATTATTACACAGGAAAAAAAAAAAACAACTACACCTAAAATAATCACACCGTGACGCCTCTGCCTTTCTAAATGCAGGGACAGTAACTGCATGTGTATATGTAAGCGTGTTGTTTTGGAGGAAGGAAGGCTCAGGGTTTAAGTAGTCATTATCATGGACTCATCCGATTAGAATGAGATTAAGCAGTCATCAGTCATTTGCAGGTTTTGTCCTTTTATTGAATAATGGGTAAAGAAAGGAAAGACACATGGACTGCTCTCTCTAAAAAGGACAAAGTATGATTTAAGTAACTCAAAATAATACATGAACTCAGGAGACTCAAACAGAAACTCACCTCAGCTGCCGCCCCATGTGGGAGTGAAGAAAGAGTGAGGGGTAGGTGAGTGCAGTCCTTATATAATGAGTGACAGGTGAGCGCAATTAAGAGCAAGCACCACCCCCAATCAAAGGTGAGGAAAAGAAACAAGGTGCATCTGGTGAAGTGAATGTGCTGAAAGGTGAGCCTTTACAACAGCCGCCCCCATATTTCTACTGAGAAATATGTTCAAATGATTAGAGATGCTCTTTTTCACGAAGCGGGGGTAGAGGAATCAGACATGCTACAGGTCTAATATAGGTTCAGGGGGTCGACCTGGAGGTCGACAACGCAGGCCAGACAGTTCAGGGGGCTGACCATGTAGCCAGCGGTGGCGGCAAAGCAGGTCCAAATGCCAACCGCGTGGGATGCAGCTGCAGGCCCAGACCTGCAGACCGTCAGGCAGTTTTGCAGGTGCTGGGGGTAATTTATGGGGCTTGGCAGAGGCAGGACCAGGTGATCCAGGAGCAGGTGGCGCCCTGACCACTGGCGGTGGAACTGGTGATAGTGGCACTGCAGGTGACGACGTAGGTACTGCTGATGGTAGAGTAGGAGGTGGCTGAATGAAGTCACAGCCATCAGTGGACACGAGGATGTGCTGGAGTGGTTCTCCTGAACCTGAACTGGAAGATGTGAACAAACACTGGGCATGCGTGAAACTGCTCTGGGGTTGGAAGTCTGTGATCGGACCTTGGAGTGTCCATCCTAAGCGGGTTTTGACTGCTCAAGGAGATCCAAATGGTCCATGTCTAACTGGTGCAATAGGCGTAATAAGGTGGGTATGATCAGAGCCTATGAGCAGTAGTGGAGCTGCTTTGTTAATAAAGGGTAATGGGATACCTTGAAGATTCTTGTATCTTTGTTGGAGAGATGATACGGGGTAGGTGTGGTCTGAAAGTGCTAAGTGACTTGTAGCGAAGGCATTAATTGTGTAAGTTTTCTCTGGATGTGCGATGGGAGAAATCTGGAAACTTACAGAAGAACCTTGAATGGTTTCAACTTCTTGATGGACAGTTCTGAGTGATAATTTTTCAGCTTTCCCAGTTAGGTGGAGATGCTGAGCTGCTGATGTCAGAAGCATGGTACGTTGGGAGCCATCGTCAAGTACGGCATATGTTTCAAGAGTTCTTTTGCCATTTCGCAGGAGCACTTTCACAACTTTTAATAGTACACTGAGACAGTGACTAGGTTTATCAAAGTACAGTGTCCTCACTACAGGATTATCTTCAGTTCTAGGTCTCTGATTCACCTCACACAGGATCTGTAGATGTCGTCCCATGCAGGAGGCACATGCTTTCCTCAGATCGCACTTTGCAGCCTGATGAGTTCTAGCACAACGCCAACACCGTTTGTTTGTCTTTATCCAGTTTATTTTCTCATCCTTTGTCTTGTTAATAAACTCAGGGCACTTGCTAATGTGGTGTTCAGGTGAGCAGCAATATGCACATCTTGCCTTAGTCATTATGATGGGTTGTGTTGCCTGTACAGGATCGGCTGGATTTGTCCCATGTAATATTGTTGTGAGTGGGGAGGTGTACTTACGGGCAGGTCATGGCTGGTTAAAGGATGAAACAGGACTGTCCTTTCTTGGTTGACATTTGCACTCCATTTGCAACCAGGACGAGAACAAAGGTAAGTCATACATCATATCTCCTTGTTCCCTGTAAATGTGCCGTTTGAAGCGACTGGAATGCTCTGCGGGCAACTTTTCAAGTAGGCGATCGACATGGGAGCCACAGTTTAGTTCTGTCTGTCCTTGATCTCCCATGCTAAGCAAACCAACTAAAGCTTGCACACGGAGAGCAAAGTTATCCAGAGTCTGACCATCACCTGCTCTGATAGGAGGAAGCTCCAGTATATTCCGTAGCTCTTTCAATGCTAGCTGTCTTGGTTGCCCATAACGCTCATCAAGGGCTTTGAAGGCTTGAGTGTATGGGTCAGGAGCATAGGAAAAGGAAATAGCTAACCATTTAGCTTGGTCTACTTTCAGATGATCGAGAAGGACATGATACTTGAAATGCTCTGTCTCATGAGGGTCAAGCAGGTTAGTAAGGGCCATTCGTAACAGCCTATACTGGATTTCATCTTCACTGGTAAGGTCTGGGAAAGAAGGACCCTCAAGCTTATACACATGTGTTCTAGTGCTAACAGGGTGACTAGAACTAGCAGTAATGGGTACCAAAGGTTTCTCTTCATGTAAGCCATTGGATGTAGCTGGTTGCTGCTTTACAGGAGGGTGCTGCCTTGGTTCTGGAATGCAAACGAGAGGTTGAGCGGGGTCTTCATCTAGAGGAACAGCAGGTTGAACACAGGAAATCTGGTGCGGACCTTGCAGTGATGTGGCCAGGAAATTAAAAGGAGTCTCATCTGGTGTAGGAAAAACTGGTCTAGGCAAACCACTTGAAGGAACTGCAGCATCTAATATTGTTGAATTAGGGAAAGGAGGGCTGGCAGCCGGAACTGCACCAGAGTGGTGGCTAACCTGTGGGGGCTGAGAGGGTGATTGACATGTTTTGATTGATTGATTGAATCTTTATTTTGAACATGTTGAAAAAGTACAACAAAATAGAATTAAAAGAGACAAATGAACAAAGCAAAACAAAAGGAAAACGAGCAACCACAACTCCAAATAACTTTCATGTTCAAAAAGGAGCAGGAAGAAGCATAAGCTTATTTAATCCCACCCCTTTTCCACTATCTAGTATCAATAGACTACAGAAATACCTCCTTGCAATTACATTATATGTCATGTGTATTTTTTTTTTTTTTTTTTTTTTTTTCATATATACATATATGTTTCTATCTATCCATACATACGTATATACACATACGCACATATACACATTTTCAATAACCCCATTAACACCTCAAGGATACACAACCTACAAATATATATATATATATATATATACCCATACCAATATACCCGTGCACCCGCACACACATGAAAATATTAGACAAGAACACCCTATCAAAACTCTACCTCCTCTCTGTACCCTGTAAAAACCATATCCTTAAACCGCTTTTTAAACTGCGCCATGCTCGGACATTGCTTCATATCTTTACTTAGTCTGTTCCACAGCTTCACTCCACACACAGAGATGCAAAAACTTTTTGATGTTGTACGGATACGAGGATGTTTTAAATTTAATTCCCCCCTCAAATTGTGTCCCCGTTCCCTTTTAGAAAACATTTTTAGAATATTGTCAGGAAGCAGGTTATTTATTCCTTTATACATAATTTGTGCAGTAAGAAAATGAACCAGATCTGTGAATTTTAGAATTTTTGATTTTAAGAACAGTGGATTTGTATGATCTCTGTAACCAGTTTTATGGATTATCCTTATGGCCCTTTTTTGTAATATAGAGATTGATGATAGCGAACATTTGTAAGTATTGCCCCAAACCTCAACACAGTAATTCAAATACGGTGCAATCAGGGAACAATAGAGAATGTGGAGTAATTTGTGGTCCAGAATGTGTTTTACTTTACTCAAGATTGAGACACTTCTTGAAATTTTGTTATGAATATGTTTTATATGAGACTTCCAGTTTAATTTATCATCTACAATCACACCAAGAAACTTATGTTCAAGTACTCTTTCAATTTCCACACCATCTATATGAATCTGCGCTTGTGCATTTCTAAGGGAATTCCCAAATAAGATTATTTTAGTTTTACTTAGATTGTTGCTGGATCAATCACTGGGAACTGCTCATGTTGCTGATGTGTTTGGGGAATGGCTTGTAAACCACATACAGATGATTTGCTTTCATCAGATGAGACAGTGTGAATTGAAGATCTGGAGGAACTGCGAGAATGGGGAGGAGATAACTGAATCATAAATTGCCTAATCTCCCTCATCGTCATCAGGAGTTCCCTCATCACCTCATCTTGATTGGTGGGTAAAGGAGCAGGGAATGTCTCTGGTTGTCTTTCTGACTCCCCGTCAGGATCCTGCAGCCCATGTGTGTCTGTGTCACTATGCTGGCATTCTGTTTGACTCTCTGTATCACATCTAGCACTTCTACTTCCAGGGTACTGAACGTCATTGTAGCGACTTCCACAGTCGCTAAAGGCCGGGGATGGAGCTTGTCTCTTTGCCTGACGCGCTGTCAACTTATGCAATAATGCGAAAGGTGGAATTGTTTGCTTATTTATTAAAGTGCTTTGAGAGTTAACAGAGTAATGTGATCATCTCACGATTTGTACTCTTACAACGTCACAGGCTCTAATGTAACAAAGCAAAACATGTTGTGCAGCGGTCAACAAAAATTACGGCTACCCAGCCCTCCTCTCTGTCAAAATCAAACCCCCGTGAATGACAGACTGACAACGCCCATTTATGTCGCCGCTAGCACCCACGTGACTCCCATAACAACCAAACAAATGAAAACCCAGTGATCATCAAAATTCTATATATTTAATTATGGCTCCTACAGTCATACTGCAGGTGGGTAGGAGGTCGCCCTTCACGACCAGAACTTCTCAAATCTTCAGTCAATGGCTGCTGTGAATCCATGATGATAACACTACTCCGGCTCGGAGGACCATGTTTTGGAGGAAGGAAGGCTCAGGGTTTAAGTAGTCATCATCATGGGCTCATCCGATTAGAATGAGATTAAGCAGTCATCAGTCATTTGCAGGTTTTGTCCTTTTATTGAATAATGGGTAAAGAAAGGAAAGACACACATGGACTGCTATCTCTAAAAAGGACAAAGTATGATTTAAGTAACTCAAAATAATACATGAACTCAGGAGACTCAAACAGAAACTCACCTCAGCTGCCGCCCCATGTGGGAGTGAAGAAAGAGTGAGGGGTAGGTGAGTGCAGTCCTTATATAATGAGTGACAGGTGAGCGCAATTAAGAGCAAGCACCACCCCCAATCAAAGGTGAGGAAAGGAAACAAGGTGCATCTGGTGAAGTGAATGTGCTGAAAGGTGAGCCTTTACAACACGTGTAAAACCTGAAGATAGTCAGATTAACAGTAACAGTATTTTGTCTCTATCTGCCATTCTGCAATTCATCTCATGTAAACAATAACGTGGCGCACAGCGTGACGTGAAAAGAGGCACATACCTTTGACGTTGCGTGACGAACTCTGTAATCCTCGTCCACACGTAAACGCAAAAAAGGAGTTTTAAATAATCTCCGTTTTCGGTGAATCGCAACGCCGTTTACGTGTTGACGAAAAGCCCAAACGCATAGAAACAGCTGCGTTTTCAAAAATACCCGTGTAGGTGTGGACGCAGCGTAAAAGAGTTAGTAGTATATTTTATTACTACCTGTAATTTATCGCCGTTTACTTGTATTTGCTTAATTATTTACTAAATGTTTGAGGTGTGAAATAAACCGCAATGGAGTTTGTAAACAAAATATGGGTGTGTGTGTTTGGAGGATGCGTTTGTGCGGAGGGGGGGGGACATTTTTCTTGTAAAAAAGGGGGGCCTGGCAAAAAAAAGTTTGGGAACCACTGGTCTAGGTTTTATTCCTTTTTAACAGATGGAACCCAGAATGCTAGGGATAATAATCCACTCTCCAACTTCTTCCATCAGCACTAATGTACCTCAGGGCTGTTAGCTCATCAGTCTTGTGTACTCTTTATGGAAAAATTTGTACAAGTGGTAATCCCAGTGATTTGATTTTCAAATGTTCTAATGAAACTGCCATACTTAATCTCCTATATGAGAACTCTGATCTCTCGCTGTACTTTACTGAGGCAAACACTTTTATCTTTTTGTGTGATGATCACTATCTAGTCATCAATACAAGAAAAACTAAGAAGATGGCACTTGACCCTTGAGCAGTGGGGGCCATACCGCAGTGCGTGTCTTGGTATTCAGCTGGAATGACCACATCGACAATCTGTGTTCATAGCATTAGCTGTATGTTTTTATGGAGTAAAGGGTGCTTGGTGTCAACCAGAAAGTAATGTTTCTGTTCTATTGGCCTTTACTAAAACCATCATAAGGTATGGGGTATCATTGCAGTATTAGAATCAGAGAGGCTTTATTAATCCGAGACGGAAATTGAGTTGTCATAGCAGCAAATACACAACAAACATCATATAAGATGAGTGAGAATCAGAGATACTGAGAGATAAATATTAAGATAAATAGATAAATATAAAAGTGACAGAGTACAGTATGTATAGGAACCTCTCCGTGCAAGCAAATTATAGGTTGTTGCATCTGTTGCAGTCTCTCATGAATGTGATGGGGAGGACTGAAGACCTATCTCTCCAGTCTACTGTTGAGCTATGAGTTAGGCACAGACAGGTCTGTCAGACCTATTATATATCCTCCATCCTGATTATGAGCTCTTGCCTTCTGGCAGAATATCTGGAGTCCCAAAATGGTGGCTGTGATAGCAACAACGACTTGTGGCCTTGTTTTCACTTTCAAGGCTTTGGGGGTTTTATATATATATGTATGTGTTGGAGGAAATCTCCCAAATAGAAGGCTGCCAAAGTAAAGCAGAGACACAGTGAGACAATATAATCAATCACATGTACATGGGGTGAGCGTCTCAAGAGACAGTCACACAGTACTCTTCTTTATTGCAGGTTATATAGGCATGTAGGTTACACAGCAGACGGAGGCAGTCTCCGCCTGTTCTCAGAATATAGATTGCTTAACTGACAAATGCATATCTTACTAAACATTCTGTCCGTACTATACTAAACGTCTGCTTAAGTGGCATTTTCCGTTGCTCTTTGCACAGGAACTTGTCTTCACAGGCATATGATAAGCATAGGCAAGGTTTCATGTTTATCAGGGTGAATCGTCATTCAGAGTTTACACAATCACAAGCAAAGCATATTTGAATAATAAACAAAATCTTTTCACATTTCCCTCCTGTTGTTTAACTTTCACACTAGTTAAAACACCATTGGTTTATTATCTGTGCATGATTTCTTGCAGCGCATTTTTAATCAGCACGTCATACATTGGTGTATCACAGCATTTCAGTGTCAGGGGGATTATCATCATCTTCGTCCATGGGCAGTGTCAGGTATGCCTGCACATGGACTGCAACAACTTTATTAATCATTGATTGTACACATGGCAAAATACAAGAAGTAAAACAACAGAGTAGGAGTAGAAGAACTCCTACAAAAACCAGTCCTTTTATTAAAAGAGATTTCCAGGAACCACTCAACAGCCGGGTAAGCCAATCTTCAGTGTTCGTGACATAGTCCTGTTGCTGAGCGTCCCTGAGTTGTTTCAGCGTGCGTAAGGCGTCGGTCATGTTGGAAGAGTGAACATTATCTGGAATGTACGTCCTCCTTTTTCAGCCAGAATCATGTCCAGTGCGACTCGGTGTTGCATCACAGTTATGCGCAGGGCATCAATCTCTTCATTTTGTTGATTGTTGATTTTGCATGAGGCATTCAGGAACAGTCCAAAGCGGTAATCCAAAGTTTCAATTCTTAACATGTTCTTTCCGGTGCCCACCCATGGAAACAGTGAGTGGAGGACCTTTTGTCCGGTGGGCCAAAGCTTAAATTCCTCTGGCACATCACTGCCATAGATGGGATCATGTGGTTGTAGTGTGGAGACGTCTCGTCGTTGTCTTGTAGTCTGAGAGCTATTTACAGCTGACATCCTGAAGGTGTGGTCTGAAATGAAGATTGGGGCACAGGTGCCCGTCCATCCGGGTGGCAGTATGAAGTAGGCACGTTGTCCACACAGCCAGGCCATTCCCTGCACCCAGTAGGTGCCGTTGCTGGGCGCAGACGTGTTTACAGGTGCGCCCTCTCCGTTGGTTGCGGTTTGGTTACAGTTGGTGGTGTCGCCTAGGGGTCTGTTGCCTTTGTTTTGTCGGTAGCACATGGAGTGGTTCTTCCCTGGGGTTTGGTCCAAGAACACTGGGAAGTGAATGGACGTGCTCCGATTCGTCACGTTGAAGTTGGTCCAGAAGAGCTGGTCACACGTTCCGTTGTCGAGTCCAGCGTTTTCGACGATGATTACCTCGTATCGGGGTGGTCCCTGAAAGATACTAAGAAAGTTAAGCGAATAGATGATAGAGCTTGTCTCATCAATGATGATTTTCTTGTGTTGATAGCCAATGCCCGCGAAGCTGGCAGCGCACTTGGCTTGTGTTTTATTCATGTAGTTTCCATAAAAAGTGGGATGTGTTGAAGTGCATGGCATGTGGGAGCAGACGTAACATGCAGTGTTATTAGGCTCTCCCTTAGTTCTGTCATGTACGTAGCGGTACCATGTGTTATTCATCCATGGGTGAATGTGGTCTTGTGTCATGTCACGGAAGTGTGAATTGTCATGCGTCCATCTCGTCCGTAGATGGTGCTGTTCGTTTTCTGTACCATCCTCTAGAAACATGAGGAGTCCTGCTGAGAGTAGGAGGACAGCCATGAGGACAACAGGAGTCTTCATGGCGACCAAACACACCTAGGTCCTCAGGTGAGTAGACTACTGGCAAGAAGCAGAGGGCGGGATATACCCGATCAGCCCTCCCTTCACCAGTCAGATCACCTGAAGGTAGGGGTGCCGGCGCCTATGAGTCTGGGCTGTCACTCACTTTCTTGCAGTGGCTTTGGTGAATCCAAGATGGTCTCTCTGCTATCTTACAGGCAGTTGGTGTGGTGATAAGCACTTGGTATGGGCCTTCCCAACGGGGCGAGCTCCAATTCTTTCTATGGAGAACTCGAATCAGGACCCAATCACCTGGCTTCAACCTGCAAGATACTGGAGAAGATTCAGAAGGCAGTTTATTGTTCAAAACAATATCTTTGTTTTCTAGTAGCTTCGACATCCATTCTGCTAGTGTAGTTTCTCTGATTGATTTATCTAAAGGTTCACTTGTGATTGGCAGTGGAAATGGTCTGCCATGAATGATTTCAAAAGGTGTAAGTTTTTGTGAACCTTGTGTTAATCTCATCCACATTTTTACTAGGCCTATGCACTCTGGCCACGGCCTTCCTGTTTCTTCCATACATTTTCTAAGCCTCTGTTTTATTGTGCCGTTTGTCCTTTCTACTAGGCCGGCACTTTGAGGATGATAAGCACAGTGATATTTGATGTTAAACCCTAGTGCTTCAGAGACTTTGCTGATTACCTCATTGACAAAGTGTGTCCCATTATCTGATCTTATCAGAGTGGGGATGCCATATGTTGGAATAAAATGGTTACATAAGCATTTTGCTACTGAAATGGCATCTGCTTTCTTTACTGGATAGATTTCTGGCCATTTTGAGATCAAGTCTATGATCACTAGAGCGTATTCTGAGCCTTGGCATTCATTTAGTTTAATAAAATCCATGTGGATTGTGTGAAAAGGATGGGGTGGTGTGGGAAAATGACCTCTCTTTGGTCTAAGATTCCCTTGTACATTGTGTTTTTTTGGCAAATCATGCATGTTCTGACAAATTCTTTTGCTGAAGTTTCGAAATTTAGAGTGTAAAAGTGTTTTGGAGATTATATCTCCTATCCCTCCTGTTGACGCATGGAGAGTAACTCCATGTGTCACTAAGGCTGCTGTTTTGTGTAGAGATTTTTGGAAGTATTGGTTTTCCTTCACAAGTCATCTCTTAGTTGCGCTCCGCATTTCAGCCATTTCTTTTGCTCAGCTGTGGGAGCTGCTTTTTGTTCATCCTTTGTCAGTAAAATTGTTTCCCTTTGTAATTTCATAGTCATTCTTCTGATGTGCTGCACACTTGCAAATTGCTAAATGTCGCATCACATGAGGAGTTTCCTCCCATGTAAATTACTTGTGTTGCATCAATCAAGCAGAAAGCATCTCACAATTTATTGTATTACCAACTAAATTTATTGTCTGGTCACTGCTTGGTCATACCAGACTCTCTCTGTGTCTTTATTTTTCCTTCTCTGTTTTCACAAACGTTTCACCTATTGTCCTGCAAGCTGGAGAGTTAAATGTCAGTAGTGGGTAAATTCAGCAGTTGATAACAAAACTATTAAGTTTTTCCTGTTTTAACACCAATGTGAGATATAGAGGCGCACATATAGTGTGTGCTCTAGTGTAAGCTGCTCTTCATTGCATGTATGTGTGTTAGTACGCTTGCATGCAGGGCCTCTGGGCCTGTCTCACCCAAAAGGGCATTTTCTTAACAGTTGCCTTTCACTCGCGTGTGTTAAGAAAGGCAAATGTGCTTGTAGCAGTTGTGAGATTATTATGCTGTCATATATTACATTATACCTGTAATCAAAATGAGTGAATCATGATACTGCTGTAGGCCACATCATACTTCTTGTGTAATCAGTATGTAGTTTTAGTTTGCATCACACTTCTGAGTTAAAAGAAAGTGAAAATCATTAGATTTATTAGATAGGTTTGTATTATCCTATACTGCTGATTTACTGTGAGTTACACTGTTTCATGACATTTCATACCGCTGAGTTAAAAAGAGTATTGTGTTCAGAGAGCAGAGGCCTGTCTTTTTTTTTTTTGTGATAGTAAAGAGCCACGGGAGCGTCACCCCCACCCTTGGTGGAAGCAGAAAAACAGGGAGCCAAGGTCATAACTCAGGCTCACAAAGAGTCAGAAAGAATGTGAATACTTAGTTTTGTGGCTGTGGCGCATTTTGTATGGCTTCTTTTCTTTGTTTAGTAGCTTTCTGCCTTCACCTGAGGGTGTGCCCTAAGCATGTGACTTCAGGTCTCCATAATTGGAGTTTATTTAAAGATAAATAAGATGATTTCATATATTGCTCGCAGATCATGCACTAGACGATATGTTGCAGTATTAGCCTGCTTCAACACTTAAACAAAACATCACTCTTTGTTTTATTATTATTATTATTATTATCCTGTCTCAAAACAGAAAATGAAATTGTAGTTGTTCTTGACTGAGAAACACAAAACCTCTCTTTTTTTCTTCTTTTTTTTCAAAACAAGAAACTAAGTTTTAATTTCTCAGCCTTGTCACATAAAACAAAACAGATAACCCAGCTCTCAGCTGGCTCTGGACTTATCATCATCAAGGACACATGGTGAGAGCTACTTCAGAAGTTACAGTACTCATCACTCAAGCAACATTTCAAAAAACAAAAGAAACAAAAAACAAAACTCAGCACACTACACAGAGAACAACAAGACATAACTGAAGATGTTGTTCTTGTTTGTTCTCCTTGAATTTTAGGATAAAGTTATTACATCTGCATTAGTAAATCATATGCCTAATCATTATGTGTAACTTGCTCATCAGCTTGGTAGTGTCCACATATTTAATTCATTTTATTCAGCTTCTCAAACCGGTAGCTTTAGCTGTTGTATACAGGGTTTGGCTTATTAGTTGTTAGTATAGGTTTGCTCTTCATCTTTACAAAGTCTCATCTAAGATGACAGGTTTACAAGCAGGTCAAGTGTCTCTATGCACCTGATTAGTGTAGTTATTTCCTTATTTTCTTCATCTCCTATATCATTGTACTGAGTTTGAGCAAACCTTAAGCTTGAATCAGACTACTTTTAACAATCTTCCACCTCGCATCATAACTGACTGAGGTGCCTCTTCCTATTAATAGTATGTCATTATTAATGTTATCGTTGTATTGTTTTTCCTTTTTTATAACAGCAATAGTATATCACAATACACTACTTTACTACTAATATACAATAGTATATTAGTTTATATTTTATTATGTATCCATCAAAGGCCTGTGTGAACCTGCAGCTTCACACCTTCCCAAGCTGGAGACATTTTCCTTGGCTGAACAATGACACAGCCTTAATATGCCTTATGCATCTCTCTTTTTTATTTGATATATTTTGTGTGAATTATCTGGTTTCACGCATTCTATTCATTCAGCTTGGTTGTCTTCCCAATTTTGTTTCATTGCTTTAATTTAAGTTAACCTTAATTTAACCTTTTGTTTATTCCACTTCATTCCTCTTTCCATGCTTTAAAATATTACAACTCTTGTGTATGCTTTGATTTCTTTTTAGCTTCCTTTTCAGTATTTATTTCTGCTTGGAGGGTTTCTTATAATTTAGTTAATGCATTTTCCCTCCCACGTGGGACATTTAGTTTTCTTTGGATTTCTCCATCTATATGCACTAATTTGTCCGGCGCCTGGACATTTCTTTTCTAGCCACTGCTCGTCAGCAGTGAGTTTTGTTGCTCTATTTCCCATTTTCTTATTTGTTTTATATGTTTATTTCTACTTATTTTATTTCTTTCTTTATGTATTTAGCGCTTAGTAATACACACACACACCTGCGGCGCTTTCACTGGCACGAGAACAGAGAGAGGTGGCTGACACGCCCTTCTACTTTTGAGCTATTCTCAAAAGCGGTGTCAACTTTATGTGATAAAACACGACCTTCCTCTCGATTCACCAGTACTTCAGCAACCGACAGTAAACAAATCAGTGGAATAGTTCAGCCTCCTTATTGTGCTGTAGAAATCAACTTATTCCACCAAAAAAGACAATAAAAGACAGACAGTTTTAACGCGCGTTCACGCTACCAGCCTCTTAAGGCGAGCGTAGTGCTTCCAGCCACTGTGGGCGAGCTAGGCCTATTTTACCCTTTCGGGGAGCTACCAATCACTTATGACGAGCTCAATATTTATTTTAGTGCTTCCAACCCTCTGCGGGCGAGCTGACTACCAG
This sequence comes from Oreochromis niloticus, assembly GCF_001858045.2. Lineage (NCBI taxonomy): Eukaryota > Metazoa > Chordata > Actinopteri > Cichliformes > Cichlidae > Oreochromis > Oreochromis niloticus. The sequence goes on from NC_031976.2 coordinate 35,169,024, forward strand.
TCCTCAAGACGAGCTTAATGCTTCCAGTCTGTCTTGGACGAGTCTTAAGTTTCGTTTTCGTTTTTGCGCAAACCTTTATTATCTCAAAGTAGTCTGTCTTACCTTGGCGCTGGTTTCTTCAGATGCACCTGATCAGCCCCCGACGGTGCGGACCACTTGTAAAACGTTGACCAAGACCCGAATTCACGCTCTTGGGTTTTATCACACACCTAGTGCGTGAGCTGCCGGCAGACTTCAACGTGGGCTTCTCGCACCGACGGGACCTGGTGAGGTGCTTTCTGTGAGAGCTGCTTTAAATAGGCTGTCTCATCCGGCTTCGAAGGACCAAGAAATGTTGGAGGAAATCTCCCAAATAGAAGGCTGCCAAAGTAAAACAGAGACACAGTGAGACAATATAATCAATCACATGTACATGGGGTGAGCGTCTCAAGAGACAGTCACACAGTACTCTTCTTTATTGCAGGTTATATAGGCATGTAGGTTACACAGCAGACGGAGGCAGTCTCCGCCTGTTCTCAGAATATAGATTGCTTAACTGACAAATGCATATCTTACTAAACATTCTGTCCGTACTATACTAAACGTCTGCTTAAGTGACATTTTCCGTTGCTCTTTGCACAGGAACTTGTCTTCACAGGCATATGATAAGCATAGGCAAGGTTTCATGTTTATCAGGGTGAATCGTCATTCAGAGTTTACACAATCACAAGCAAAGCATATTTGAATAATAAACAAAATCTTTTCACAGTATGTATGTTCACATCTGCTGAGTCATGTAGCATGACTGGACAAGGTTCTCCTGTAGGCCTTTGCACACACAGCGGCAGTTAAGAAATCAACTGGAAAGAACGTAAGCAAAGAAAAAACATTGTTCAAGCATGTTGAGTCAAGACCACCTTGACTCAACATGCTTGTTTTGACGCTTTTTACTCCACTGCCACAACCTGTGCTGAGTGCGATATTTCCTTGTAGGGAGTGATGAAGTCCAAAATTCTGGTTATATTTTTGCACTGACATTTTGAAATCTATTTCCCATGATTCCTCATAAGGATCATGGGAAATAATAAACAACAATAGAATCTGTATATTGGAGACATGAGATATAAACAAAGTTCCTGTATATATACAGAGCTTTTCTTCACTAGAAAATATTTCAGTGATCGTATCCTGTGCCACGTTTCTAAACTATGTCTTCTAGGTCACCTTGAAGGCCCTGCCTGACCAATGAGAATGGTGGAGGTGTGGTGGGGATAGCCAAACCTTTGCTTTGGGACATTTTATCTTTCCTTGTTTTTGAAACTGTAAAAATGGAAATAAAAAAAAGGGTTCTTACACTTTTTCAAAGTAATAAAAGTCTGAACCTGCATGAAACTTCTGAAGCCAACAGAGCAATAAAGAGACACCTATTGTTATTACTGAGGAAATCTAATTGTGAACCTATCCTGAAAATCAGGTTTAGAAATTCTGCCAAGTCATGATGAAGTCAGCAGTGTTGCGGGCCCTCCCATGAAAATGGGAGGGCCAACTAACCTACCCAACAACTGTGTCGTTTATGTTCTGCGTTTTTCCACTGACTGCAGTAATGGATTGCCCATAAAAGGATCATTCCACTACAATAGACCTTGTTGTATTGCTGCTGTGTACTGGTCCGCTGGTCCGAGGCTAGCCCTTAGAATTTTATACAGCTGTGAAGACATACAAACCACAAACAGCACCATCGCCCTTCACTGTCACTACAGAACAAAGACTGATATGTTTATTGTGATAATCTCGCAGATTTTCAGTTGTTTTGGGGCTGCTTCGTATTTCCCCCTAGCCTTGCCCCCAGTAAAAGGAAACCCACAAAACTTTATTTTCAGGTGTGTTTGCCTTTTTGCGTTCTGGGAGTTAGTGTCGTCAGGCTTGTTCTGCACACTGGCAAACACTTTCTTTGGTTAATTCAAAAATAAATTTTTAAATAAATACAAGACCAAATATTTTTTTCATTATTTAGAATAAATAACTTTTATTAAGTTACTATTCAATTCACTTTTATTTATACAGCGCCAAATCCCAACAACAGTCGCCTCAAAGCGCTTTATATTGTAAGGTAGTCCCTATGATACTGTGGCGGAGCGTGGTCCGCGGTGCGGCTGTTAGTGCGTGTGTGGCTGCGAGCTGCAAAGCTACAAACAGAAAGATAGTACAATATTAATACATACTACAGGGTAATTTTGACTAATCGAAATAGTCCATTTCACATTGACTAACATCATTTAAATCTGAGCAAACATTTGAATGGTTGCTTGGCAAAGGATGATGAATCTTTCCCGAAGTTTACGTATGCTATTACGCATGTCATATATTGTGACATAGGCATGTTTGCCTCAGTCCCAGTCTGAGGTTTCGGTTACACTGAACCTGCTCACCTTTATCCTGTTGTTCATGATATATTTACACTCGATGTGTCAGTGGGGATTTAAAAAAAGAACAGATTCGTCATGAGATTCACTCCGCCTGCCTGTTTTGTTTATCTCCTTGAAGAAAGGGAATAACTTAATAATTTAGCAGGGCCTCTCTCTCTTTCTGCTGACATGAGTCAATGGAGTTCACTCAGCAGTCTTTCTTTCTCCTTTATATAACAGTAGTAATCATTCAAATAAGCCGATATTCATTTACTCTTTGGTTCTGGGCGTTTAAGTGAATGGATTGCCGATACTGGTGTTCCTAATCCCCAGCAGAAATAATATTTAGTCTTCGGATATTGTTTTCTTTTACATGCGCGTGTGCGCGCTTGTAATAAATAAAGGAGGCGGTACCCTAACTTCATTAATCATAAAACCAAGTCCACTTGGCTTGGTAAAAATACGAATCCTTTCTCCTCCCCCGCGAAAACACTACAGGAAAGTCACCTCTGAGAACTCCATGGTCACATGACGCGGGTATATTTACCCACACCTGGTAGCAGAATTTCAAAATATCGGCGCTCCCTGGACACACTGTTGAAACAGCGCCAGCACTTAAGCATCTCATCTCAGTTACCTGCAGTGCTCCGCCCTGCTCATCAGCAGTCCTGTGATACTGGTGCTCGTTGTTTCTCACTGACTAGAGTGATGAGTCGCCTGAAAAATAATCTAGTTGCAATGGAGCTTCTTGTGTTGCTGCTACTCTGCACTGTTCCACCGGTCCGAGGCTACCGCTCAGGTCTGGTTATAGACAGCTGTGAAGACATGCAACTCCACCGCTCTGGGCTGAGCCCACAGACAGCACCGTCACCCTTTACTGTCACAACTGAGCACAAACGGTACAGACTTGGAGAGGATGTCAAAGGTAAGTGAAAGACGGCCGGTGTTTCAGATTAACTGGTGTCGGTGAGACAAGTCAGAAAATAAATGCAATGAATTTTTCATCTTTAAATTTCTCTTCGTGTTTCTTAATAACACTGTTTGTTGTCACGTTGTTTGTATAACAAATTACACCTGGATTCATTCTGGACAGATTTTTGGCTGATCTAAATCCAAAGATTAGGATTTATTTCTAAACAATCCAATTCCTCGTGCTGAAGGACCAACACTGAAGCCCCCCCCCCCCCAACGAACCAAATCCCACTTTCACCCTGGTTACAGTCTCTAAACACAGAGAAGGAAGCTTTCATTCAGTATACCAAGACACTGCTGAAAAACATTGAAAATACACTTTTCAATTGGAATATAGCATGAAGTCAAAGTTTTGGGTTACTGAGCTGATGAGTTCAGTAAGAGGGAGGTGTGCTTCAGCTGCTTTGATGTAATGAAATTAACAACAAGCGCTCTAGAGACAGCAGTGCGACAACAGCCAAAACAGGAATAGTTTTAAAGATGAAGGTCACTGAGACTTTGACTCCTCGTCCTTTTAACGGGTTTTTGTTGTTGTTGTTGTTGTTGTTTTGTCTTCATTAGTTTTGAAAATGAGACACTACGACAGCATCACGCCTACAGAGGTTCCTGATTGTGTAACAGTTGCTGTTGTAATGCAGTGTATCACCACATGGCGGCGCCTTCTGTCTCATGACTGGTGTGTCACCCCCTTTTTGTTTTTCTTCGTACTCTCCCTGTAATGGATGCTCCCGTGTGTACGCGGACTAGTGTGCTCGTTAGTAATGTGTGGTAGAGGTGACACTTTTATTTTTGATATTGTAAATAAATGAGTACTTTTGGAAAGTCAGAAGCTGTTGCTCATTCGCTATCCACCTGCACACCTCCGCGGCTGGCTTCATCTCCACCGCACGTTACAATTGCTGCTTGTGATTGTGTAGTCCGACAACATTTCGATCAAATGTCATCCTTTCATTCCGAACGCATTACAAAGTTGATTTCAGTACAGTCATCCAGCCTAATTTTTCACCAGCTGAGATCTGAGGAGTTTTCAAAGTGTTCCTTTTTATCTATTCTGTGCGTTTCAGAGAGACAGCTTGGGACTTTTTCAGCAGTCTCTTTGCTTAATTTTCTAAATGACTCTGAATAACATCTGCCACAACTGTTAGTTGGGACTCCCATTTATAGTAGTAATACTGTAAAAGAAGACTCGTTAAAATATTTGACTGAATGGTTCTTTCTTTGGTCGGATTCCACTTCTCAACCCAAAGCGTTGACAGCATTGCATCTCCGAGATGTGGTAGATTTGATGTGCGTTCATGTGTACGTGTTTTTGTGCGTTTTTTCGTGGGCTAGTGATTGAACTTTAGATTTCAAAGTAGCAATCCAAATTACATTTATTTTACTCTAAAACTGAAATTGTACAAATGCCTTGAAATAAATAGTAAACCCCATGCCCCTTTTAGTCAGCCCTGTTTTCTGCAGGTGTGACTGCGATAGGAAGTGGAACAGTTTCCCCCGTCGGCCTGGTTTTAACCATCTTATCAGACAAAGTTATTTTAATGCAACTTCTGTAGCTTCATCAAAGATTAATAACACTAGTTACTCTTTCTTTATTCGAACAAAACTTTGAAGTATCTTAATATCTAAATTTACTGTCAGGTCTTTCCTGAATGTGACCGCAAAGCTAACATTTTGTTTTTCTGTGACTCCAAGTTGAGCTACAGGGTCCGGTCTCAACACCATTCACTGGTTTCCTGTTGGAGGCTAGAGAAGTGGGAAACGAGACTCCTGTGGGTTCCTTTGCCATACCAGCAGGGGCTGCTAAACTCCTCACCTGCAGCCAAAGACCTGTGAGTTTCCTTTAATTTTCTGGACGCTGATACTAGCAGCATGTGTGATACGCGTCATTCTTGTACTGAATATACTGTCATTTGTTTTGCTGACTGTTAGCATGGAAATTGTAACAAAAGAAAAAAATGTGTACTTCAGCACTGCAGCAGGGAGCATGTGGACCTACCTATCCTAAATACAGTGCTATTAGTTTTTGTGACAAGCTAATGAACAGTAAAGTGTATGGTATTTCACATATCATTTGCTCTCTCTTGTGTGTATGCACATGTGTCCAGAACTCAGCTGTGTCCCACAGGTCAGGCTTTAATAGCAGCTACATTCAGGTGACATGGAAATCAGAACCATCAAGAGACATCAAAGCTGTTCAGTTCCGGTAAAATCGAATTCTATTGTGTTGCCTTGCACATGTGAGCAAAGCGCTTTTCATAACGCTCAAGTGTTTATACCCCAGTTCACACTGGTTTTGGTGTCCCCGCAGTGCATCCTTTGTGCAGAGTTCTACAACATTTTGGGTTAATGTGACGAGCCCTGTCCTGACCTTCACTAATCGTAGAGCTGCTCGATCGGCAGTTGTAAGTAACTATGTCTGTTCTGAACACAGTGTAAAATTCACTAACAAACTACGAAACTGGCAATTAGTCTAGCTGACTCATCAGTCAAATGGGCTGATTTAAAAGTGTCTGTTGGCTTTGAGCCTGATGGCAGTTTATTTGTTAGGTTGGTGGTTCACACCCGGTTTCAACAACCTGTTTGTCAGAGTAGCCGGAGTTGCCCTCAGCCATGAGAGTGCAGGTGTGTGTGAATGCTAGACAAGGTGGTGTAAAGTTAGTCATCCCACCGCAAATTTCTAAAGTCATTGTTGAGTGTATAGTTAGAATCACCTATAAAGCTAGGGTGAAACAAACCAGACCTAGGTGTTCATACAACAGGTGAACCTGGTAGATCGTGATCCTGTCAAAATTTAAATGTGGCTTTTTGTTCAAGATTTTACTGCCCTCCTCATATCTGCCAGGATTAGGGTGAGTGTTTGGTTTTCTCTCAACTTTGCCAACAAATCACATTTTCAGAAACTGTTGTACACCGTTAACTTTCAAGTGAAGTCTCAGACATGCATTTTGGTCTTGAAAATATCATGCAAGACATTTTCAGTTGGCCATGTCAAATAGGCAAGAACTTCATAGACTGATGTTAGGGCAAGCATGGTGGTTCACTGGTTAGCACTATCATTGACCCATGAACTCTGGATGTTCTCCCTGTACCTCTCTGTATGCTATCCTCATTAGATTAATTTGAGTCTTAACAGGCCGTAGGTGTGAGTGTGTGCCGTCTCTGTTATCTCTGATTGTTTGACCCGTCTCACTCTTTGACAACTAGGATACACTGAGATGGGCTCAGGCCCACCCATGACCCTAGGTGGAATAAGCAATTGAAATTAATGCACTCATGTAATTATACCATGTGTACACAGTCTCTGTAGTTTGTTAGCAGAGTTGTATAACAGTAATGTGCAGTACTGACATCGTGTAATGAGCTTTGGCTTAGTGTAAATATACATGTAAAGTGAGGAAATAAGATGGCATTTTCAAAATAATGATGCAATTTCTTTCCATTTGTCTGTATCCAGAAATCAGCTGGATCCATCTCTAGTGCTAGCTGTGGGGTCACCAAGGTGTGCTTCAGTCAGCCTCCAAACTGTGACCCAGCAGTCAGTTCTAGCTGTTATTTCATGTCAGCCATGATGTTACCTGGTGGTATAGCCGTCCGCTATGAGATGACTGGTCCTAATGAAGGATACATCGCTTTTGGATTCTCTGCTGATCAAATAATGGTAGTGTAAAGACAAAATTCTTCATTCTATGAAATGTTTTAAGACAGCGGTCCCCAACCCCCGGGCCTCGGACCGGTACCGGTCCGTGAGTTGTTTGGTACCGGGCCGCGAGAGTTGAGGCTCAGGTGTGAAATGTATGGTTTTCAGGGTTTTTATCGGTTTTCAGCATTATTTTGTTATCGTTTTTATCGTTAACTCGGTTTTCCTGAGTCTTTTCACGTGTGTTATGAATAAATCTTCTTTTTTCGGTACCGGCACTAGTTTTATTTTGTTGTATTTATCCGCGACACCTTATTGCCGGTCCGTGAAAATATTGTCGGGCATAAACCGGTCCGTGAGGCAAAAAAGGTTGGGGACCGCTGTTTTAAGAGATCACAACAATAAGGCTCTTGGTGTACTTGTCTTTAACAGCACCTGTTAGTGAAAACCTGCTGTAATGCAATCATTGTTCACTTGCCTGCAAGTTGCATAACTTTCTCTAGGATTAATAAAATATTATGATGATTCCTTTTTGTGAGCAATGCAAAATTATTCACAACTAACAAAGTGTGCTAATTTATTCCTATATTTCTTTCCTCAGGGAAATGATGATATTTATGTTTGCGGCGTAAACAGCAATGGACAAGCTGGTGTGCAACACATGTATTCAACAGGTCGATCAAAGCCAGAAACGCGTCCTCTGGTACTAAAGTTTTCCTGATATCAGTGATTTGTCAGACTACAATGTTTAGATTTAATTAACCCTTGTATGGTGTTCGGGTCTGTGAGACCCATGCCATTTAGAGGCCGTTGCCCCTTTAGGCAGTATATACCATCAAAACCTGCAAAATATGGTATAAGGATATGTACACTTGATTAGAACTGATTTTATTTTTTTTATAACATTTTATTGACAAAAAACGAGAAGCACATTAATTCATAAATGTGATCGAACAAAGGTAAAAGGAAAAAATTAACCATGTTTGCTGTTCACATGGCTCGTAATTGGGATAAAGTAAACATCTGTTGAGTAATTTAACATAAAATTGTTTGATAGTGTTAATTGGAAAGCCAAAACTCCAGCGGGTCCACCAGACCCATGAACACTGGCTGAGTAACAAAAATACGAACGCCATACAAGGGTTAAATAGTTAATGCTTTTTCTTTGCTGCTGCTCTTAGAAAAAGTGAAGTGTGTGTGTGTGTGAGTATATATTTCTCCACTTGATGGCATGAATTATATCTGAAATTTGTGGCATTTTTTTGTGTCCTACAGGGAAATGTTTATAATGTAACAACGTCGGTGCAAAACGGTGTCATCAGCTGTTCCTTCACTACTACGAATGTAATTTCTATTCAGGGGACTTCAGGTTTCAACCAATCCTACTACCTGTTGTTTGTCCATGGACCCACCAGCAGCGGTAACGTAACTTCATGTGCCAGATGGTTTCTTGCACCAAACCAGTCATCCTTTTAAAACATTTTCTAAAGGTGTCTTTTTAATGATGCTTGGCATGCGATCTATCTAATTTAACAAATTGGATCAATAAGATAAATAGAGCATCCAATGAAAAAAAAACAAACAAACAAAAAAAACCAAAAAAAAGTTTGATAAAACTTAAAAGCTAGCTATATAGTTAATGTTGTAGTAGTCATAGTCAGTATTTTTGGACTTCATAACATATTAACATGAAATAGCAGTCATTCTCAAGACATTCTTGCAGGATGAAGAATCTACACAGCCACATGTTGACAACAAATCTTAACCCAGCTGGTTAAAAATGGTTCATTACTAACATGCAATAGATTCAGCAAATGGGTATCTCCAGTAAGCTGATGCCCTTCATGCTCACTTTTACCTTTTCATTATTCCAGCTGTGGCTTTTCATTTTTCTTTTTTCTCCTCCTCACAACTTCAGTGCCAGACATTTTCCATGTATGCATTATGAATGATGAAGCCCACTTTCAGTTTCTGCCACCACAGCTGAATTTGTATGTGGGAAATTATTAATAGCTTATTCTGTGAAATGTGAGTGTTGTTGTGAATGTGTGTTTAAGTGTTTGCCTTTGTGACATATACTGACTCGCACGCATACACTTGTGTAAGCTTTGCTACATCTTTCCTGCAGGACAAATAAAATTCCATACAGATGACTTCTCCAGCAATAAAGCGATCAATATTTATAGTCCTCTGGCTGTCGGCAATGGTGACTTTCCTGATATCATGAAAGCTCATGGTAAGATCTTGCACAGAGAGATCTGTGTGAAGTGTTGTATTGTTGTTTTTTTTCTTCTTCTTCTTCTTCTTCTTTTTTTTCTTTTGGGGGGGGTTGTGGATCAGTCAGCAAAGTAATTTCTCACTTTGGCCAAACTGTCGCCAGCCATGGTGTGAAAAGGTGTCTGGTCAGGATAAATGCTACTGAGAACATGGGGACATTTTAGTTATACTTTCAATAAGATTAATCTATAATGCTGAGTAGACTCGAAGGTATTTAAAGTGAACTTAAAATAAAGTAAAGTGAACACAATAGATGGTTGATTGCTCTGCAATAAGTCTTGCCTTCATCATGAGACAAGGACTTGCCAAAATGCAAAAAAGTAACTTGTAATCATCTTCAAATGATCAATTAAAAAAAACAACAACTAGATTTTGAAAGATATGAAAAATATTTCTATGCTGTTGTCTTTACCTCTAATTCTGGGAATAGACTCAGTTTCTTTTTACTTTTACCCAAAGTTGCTGCTTGGCTACTCACTGTGATATTAGCTTTGTTCTGTTGACTCCACCAGTTTCAATCAGAAATGTGACTACTGCTGTCAAGTGGAGAGAATGCCAGTATTAAACTGTGTTTCAGGTGCACTGATGCTGATTGCCTGGATGACCACAGCATCACTAGGAATGATGGTTGCCCGATATCTGAAAAAAATGGCCAAGGGAAAGAGAATGTGCAACAAAGATCTCTGGTTTGTGGTGAGACATCATATTATATCTTTTCAATCTGATACTAAAGTTTCTGCAAACTAAACTAGCCTCGAAAATGACTTAAAGTTTGTGTTTTTGCATCTAGAATAAATGTTACAACTAAAAATATTAAGCATCATATTTCAGATATGTTAGACTCGTAAGAGAGCTTGATCAAAGCGTAATGTCATGTGGGAACAGGTGATTGGTTTGGTTGGCTTAATATCATGTCGTATTCTTTGTGTTCCTCCAGGTCCATGTTGCAGTAATGTGTCTGACGGTAGCTGCCACAATCATCGCTTTCATCCTCGCTTTCTCGTATGCTCAGGACTGGTCTGGGGTTAGTACACCGACTCTGATCGAAGTCGATTTGTTGTGTTTTTCATTACAGGTCAATCAAATGACAAAATTAGGTTTACCTGTGTAACACTATTTTGTAGTAAATAATGATTTTTATGATATGAACTTGGCCCGAGTATTGAAGTTCACAAAGGTTTTGTTTGTAATCATTGAATACCAATTATTCACTCATGCTCAGGACTGGTCTGGGGTTAGTATACTGGCTCCGCTACAACCACACAGGTTATATTTGTTTTTCATTACAGGTCAGCCATAATCAATGACTATAATTGGGTTTATCTGAGTGATTTTCTTCTCCTCAGTAAATATAATGTTATGTGCATTGGCATTGATATGAAGTCAATCCTAGTATTGACAGTTTTGATTGTAATTGTTGAATACAAATTGATTACTTGACTATATGAAAGCCAATGCATGCCAAATTATGTTGCAACACTTCAATTTCCTACAATGTTAATTTTTAAATCCTACATTACTTTTGTTTATTTAGCACCTTTCAAGATAAATGTCACAAAGTTGCCTTAAAAGTAGGGTTAAAAAGAAGGTTTTACTTGTGTTTTGTTTTTGTTTTTTTCTTCTTGTAGTCGAATTCTTAATAGAAACCAAGTCAATAGATCTCAGGCATTATGGGACGGCAAGTTTAAGTCTGAGCTTTTACCACAGTGGACTCATCTCCTTTAGTTCTCCACCTTGTGATCAGGGCCTGTTGGCTCAGGGAGCTGCACTGTATGTATAGATGTAAAGATTCACTGATTTATGCCAGAACTTGTCCACGCAGACCTCTGAAAGTCCAAACTAAAATCTTAAATCGGTCTCTGAAGTTGATAAGGGGTTGGTACCACTGAATTTAACAAGGGTGTGGCACAAGAGTACTTGGAACCCAAACAGTTGTGTTCTAAACAACTTGCAAGTGTGTTCCAAGGAGGTTTTGAGAAAAATGAATAAGGAATTGCAGTAATTCAGATAAATGAAAGCAAACAATTTCTAATTCCAAGTGTGACACAATAGAAATCAACTTGGCATTTTTCATAAGTGGGGGGGAAAAAAACAAGAGTGAACAAGAGATTTGTCATGATTATCTAAAGTGAAGGCTGAAGATTTACTTGATATGGCACAGAAATCATTACCTTGGGCACAAACAAGGAATGTGTTTTCTGTTTGAAGAAAATTGTCAGCCATTCAAATTTTAATAGTCCAAACACCTACGCAAGCCCTGCTGCTTAGAAACAGCAAATGGTGTTTATACATCACTCTGCATTTAATCTTTAGTTATTCTCTGGCTCTCTTCCATAACATGTTGTCTGTCTTGTCTCCCATCACCTCAACCGTTGCAGCAGATGGCCGCATCACCTGAGCTTGGTTCTGCTGCAGGTTTCTAACAGAATGGAAAGGAATACTTCCTTCCCACTACCAACAACCACTTATATGGGGTTGAGTTGTGGACCTTAAAGTGACTGTAATTTGTCTTTAAAAAAAAAGCCAAGTTTGACTGCACTTTTCCCCCCCACCAGTTATAATACATTTATAATAATAAAAATAAATTGTATTTATAAAGCACCTTTCAAGACAACCAATGACACTTTACAATAGAATAAAACACATAATGGAAAAATGAAGAACAATAAAATAAAAGCACAAGATAAAATGAACAAACAGTGGGTTCACAGTGAATATGCAAATTTGAACAGATGGGTTTAAAGTGTTGTAGTGGTAGTGCAGAAACGATGGCTTTTGACAACCAATCCACATTTCAAAGGCTTCAGAAAGTTGAGATAATTTTGAGGGATAAATGAATCTGATGAAACATGGGCTGCATCTATTTGGTTTCACTTTAGTTTTCTATAGAACAGTCAAGTCACTGTAACTTAATGTAACTGCAACAACCATACCAGGGTTGGAACACCCCCTTGATTTGGTGTGGTGAAACAACTCCCATTTGGCAAAACCAGACTGAAGGATGGTGGTCATCTGCAGCTTCTGATTGTTGTGTGATTGGAGAAAAAAATGGCAGCACCATGAACAACCGAAAGGACAAAACACAAACTATGGAGAAGACAAAAGTTGGTCCATTTTATGTTTTTTAATAAGCTAGTATTGCAAATCATTGAGGCAAAATGCAAGTGGAGCAGAAGCCCATCATCTGAGTTACATATAGAAACAATTAAGTTCTCATGGTATTCCCAAAGGTACACTCGTACATTTCACTGTGTGATTATTTCTGGAGGCTTTACCTTTGCTCAAGTGGTAGAGCAAATCGTCTATCAAATGGAAGGCAGGTAGATCAATCCTCAGCTCCTCCAGTCTGCAAGTAGCATCCTTGGGGAAGATGCTGAATCTTTACTTGCCCCTGAAGTATCCGTACAAGAGTGAGAATGTGAGGGGGAAAAATACTTCTTACAGCACTTATCTATGCCCAAGTGTAAAAGTTTTAGTAGGAAAGGCTTTGAGTGATAAACCTGAGCAAGTTCCAATTTACCATTTAAAGGAATTTGGAACTCATAAGAGGGTACTATCAATATCATTTGATATGTTGTATTTTAGACTCCTATTCTGAAGTCTTTTGATTAGTCAAACTGCAGTTTGACCAAAGTTTGACTATCAATCAAAAGAAATGTATACTACAAAAGGTTAACCTTTTTTTCGTGCGTGTGAATAGCCAAATGAAATACTTCAGTGTGTGACAGTTGGTGTGTTTGGTTTTCAGGGAGCACATCCAGTGTTGGGCTGCCTGGTTATGATCCTCTCACTCATCCAGCCTATTGGGGCTTTGCTGCGCTGCGGGCCACAACATCACCTGTATGTATCAATCTGTGTTTATTCAATATACTGTGACATTCAATACACATTTAAGAGTACTGTGTTCAATTTTTTTTTTCAAACAAATTAAAAAATAGCCTGACTTTTTTTTTCTTTTTTTCCTTTTTTTAATTTTATTTAAATAACCCATACAATTACAAGTTTTGTAAAAACCATGAACCAAAGGGACAGGAATAGTTTTCCTTAATAACTGCAGAGGGAGCAGTGCATTTAAAGTACCAGTTATAAATTTAGTTGTTGGCCTGAGAGTTGTATTCATACTTCATCCAGAAATGTTTTTGCAATTTCAAACTTTTGCAAAGTTTAACCTATTATCACAGAACAATTTTACACTGACACACCAAGTAGGAAATATTTGCATATGAGTTATTCCTTTGGCCTCTTAGTGCCAGTGCTCCTTTTAACAAAAGTAGCCTGGCTGTAGCTTTGGAGGCAAGGCTCAATGAATGCAAGACTGGGCTCCCCATGGTTTCAAAAAAATCCTACTACAAGTAGCTTTGCCCTGAAACTGTCCCCCACCAGTTTTTCCTGAACTGGCCGGCTAGGTGACTGTAGGGAAGAAATCTAATCCTAAATGGAAGCCACTGATACACCACCAACCTGTTTGCGCTTTTTATTTTACTTTTTTTTTCTTAATTGACTTTCCTCACTCGGCAACACATCTGCAAAGGAAAGCAACTCCGTAACTACTCTAATATTAAATGGAAAGCTAGAGACTCCAGGGACTATATTAATGGTCTTTCACAGTCCAGACTTTGGAACATATGCTACTGACCAGAGATGGGCAGTAACGCGTTACAAGTAACGCGTTACTGTAATCTGATTACTTTTTTCAAGTAACGAGTAATGTAAGGGATTACTATTGCAAAAACGGTAATTAGATTACCGTTACTTTCACGTAGGAACGCTGCGTTACTGCGTTACTAAAACCGTGATTTTTTGCGAGAACGTCTCATGACAGTGACGTAAGCGAGTGCGACGTTCGTGACAACAGCTGTCTGCAGATCATAATATATCGAGTGCGGGACAGAGTGTAGCATGCAGCGTTTAAAGCGTGGAAGTACTGACCTTATTTTGAGTTTGATTCCATAAAAAGTGACAAAAACATTAGTGTCCGTTGTGCGTGGGAAGAAAACTTCTTTTTACAGCGAAAAAAACCGTAAACTTCCAAGCAAGCACCGAGTGTACTACGACGTAATGTGAAATTCACAGAGAAACTCGCGGATTCTTCCACTGACCGCTGCGGCACACCTGCACCAGGGTAAACCTCCGCCTACCCCAGTCCTGCTTTACAGGTGAAAATAGAGCAACAGGACCGCTAGTCTTTGACTTTATTTATTTTCTGCTGTGTTTTACTTGCATCTATTTGAAAGAGTGAGTGTAAACATAAAAAAATTTTTATTTTATGTGCTGGAATGTGCAGAAAATAGGTTTAAATGTTAAACAAATTTCTTCCAGTCAGAGAATGTTGCATATAATTTAATTTTTGCTTGATGCATAAAGTTAAAAGATTAAAACTAATAAAACAAGTTTTAAAAAGAGACTTTTCCATTTGATTACATTTTGTATGATGAATTATGCAGAAAAAGTAGAATTGGGCTGAAAGATCTATCGCTTTATTACCTGTTCAGGTCGTAAATCGTGTTTTTAAAAAGTAACTAAGTAACTAAGTAATTGATTACTTTTGAAAATAAGTAATCAGTAAAGTAACGGGATTACTTTTTGGGGGAAGTAATCAGTAATTAGTAACTGATTACTTTTTTCAAGTAACTTGACCAACACTGCTACTGACTAAGGCTGAATATTGATTTAGTAAAATTGTAATTCACATTGGCAGTAATGACACTTGGTTTTGTGAATTAAAAAATGAATCTTCCAATCAGATGCAGGAGATGGCTGCCCCACCCTGAGCCCAAATTGATTTAAAATGCATCTTTTTATTTTAGCCTCTATTAGGACATGAGTGCTGGGTATTGCCTATTGTTCAACAAATGGACTCCAGAAGCTGATGAGTTAATATTTCTTCTCTTTTCTTTGATAGGAGGTATCTGTTTAACTGGACACATTTTTTAAATGCAGTGGCAATAAAATCTTTAGCAGGTATGCTTGTTTTACTTGATGCTTTTTTGTGCCCTTGAATAAATCCTAACCTTTCCAATAGCGGACTCACTGTCACCCCTGCTGCCAATCTTAAAATGCCTGCTTCTTTGTATCACACAGTGGCAGCCATATTTACAGGCCTGGACAGGATTGACAGTGATGATGGGTGGCTAATAAAAGTGATGGGTGGCTTCCTTGCCTGGGAAGTTCTCTTCATTATCATGTTGGAGGTCCATGACTGGATAGTTAAGCACAGAGGTAAGGCTTTGGTTTTTCAGCATTTCAGTGACAGAGGAAGCAATCCTCACTACCCAGACACATTTTAATGACAAACTGATCTAGACCCAACAGTCCATTTGCACTGTGAAGAGCCACCTGATCAGTTTGGCAGCATTTAGCTGAGTGTGCAGAGAGTAAAACCCCTGTACACTTCAGAATAGGGTTGGATGGGGGGTTTTTTTTGGGGGGGGGGGGTTTAAAGGCATTGTGTTGCAAGATTTTCTGTGGAGATAGTGCAATACAGTGGCATCAAATATTAGTATTTATTAATTGATAAGTGAAAACACGTAAGAATGTATGCCAGTCTGCTGGAACAAAAGCTGTTACCCTTTAACTGCGTTGAAGTGTAGTGATGATTTATTAAATAAAATACTCTGTCAATACTATATACAAGGGCTCATCTCTCCCCACTAATTGACCCTTAGAACTGAAGAAGCTTCTTGGATGAGAGGTGAAACGTCTTCAAGCAACTCAAAGAAGTCCAGACGCTTTTCTTTCCAAGCTCCTTAGTCACTCCATTAAAGCTTAAAACTAATATCATAACTCAAGCTGTATAAATACAATGATTAAAAACATAGCCGACTGTTTTAGTTCACTTCAGTTAATATGCCCTGTAATATTTCACTGTTCTTTGCTCTGGGTTTCAGATGGTACTGCTGATCAAATGGAATCGGCATTGGTAAGCTGAAAGAAATATAAAAGCAAACATTCACTGATTGCCACAAGATGGAGTATTTGTAATGTAATTTTACTGGGGGTTTTTTTGTTTTGTTTTTTTTGTCTGCCAGCTCAGGGGCGACGGTTGCCTGATCATTGTTTACCTTCTGGGAAACCTTTGCTTTTTGGTGGCACTTCTGGTTGGAATTGGACAGAAATGAGCAGCAGAAGAATCTTCCAAAGAGTTTCCCTGTAGTTTTTATTTTTATCATCACTTTTGACATACTTGATGAGAGACTGCACTGAAAATTCAGACCATTGATGAATCCTGGAGAGTTTATCTCACTAATTTCCTTTAAAATATATATTTATGTGGTGTTTTTTGTTTTGGTTTTTTTCGTGCTTTTCAGTTTGCCAGTATATTTTAATGATAATCAGCATTAAACCTCATTATGCCAAAGTTTACTGTCCATTATATATGTAATGTTTGTGTTTTGAAACACTAGACTGTGCATTCTAGAAGTCTTATTTTGAAATCGTAGTTTGTTACTGTTCAGTGTGTTTGCAGCCGATTTCTGCCATTCAATGTTTTCTTGTATAGTGTTGTCTTTGTCTCTATTGTTTCCTTGTTAAGTTGCTTCCTGTATTAGTTTTGAGTCTCTTCTGCTTTTCCTTTAGTTTTACTTCCACTTTCATTGTCTGTGGTTTGTGCCTCATCACCCATGTTTCCAATCTTTGCATGTTTTTATTTTTTTATTTTTTTTACTTTGACATACTAAGTAATAAAGAGGAAGTTTTTGATTATTCTTTTTATTTTATTTTTTTAAAACTCACAGAACCCAAATGCAGGACTCTATCTTAACCCAAAAAGAAACAAAGCTATCACTGGAACATCTTTGGTTTCTTTTCCACACTGTATCCAAGTTGATGCTTTGAGCTGGGTATTCCTTAAACCTTAACTAGTAAGGATGAGTTTCTTCACAAATAATTTCAACTAACAATTTTCATAGAGCAACTCTAATATCTGCTCAGACTCAGATTAAACTCAGTTTGATAGGAGAGATTAAAGGAAAAAAGTTGAAGTTCTTATTAAACCATCAAGGTGCCAAGATTGAGTATTTGTAACGTAATTTAACAATGTTACGTCAGGTTGATTTAAAAAGCTTCCATTATTTGATTTTAAATTATTAATCTCTTAACTATTGAGTAGATTTCAAACCATTCTGATCAGAGCAATACTGTATTTCCAGCCAACCCAGGTGGCCTTGCATGGAATGGGAAGGAACAGACTAAACACAGTCGTTATCAGGGTGTTTTGTTCAGCTCCGGCCTTGCAGCTGGCGCCAAAGGGGTATCCGCATAAGTGATGTTATTTTTTTACTTTAGTGCGAACAGCTCATATGAATTTCAAAGCAGTTCTACAGTCCAACACTGGTCTCTCAATCTCCCGTTGCAGAACTGCGAGCTTCGCCATACTTGCGTTCTGTGATGTTGTCACTTCTTGTGCTCAAGGAGCCAATTTCTGAGAACTCACGGCAGTGTGCCTCCCCGAGATGTCATCCATTTTTGCGCCCAGAGATGTTATTCCGGGCTAGCCCTTCCGAGATGTATCCAGTCTGCAGTCAGAGATCTTATTCTGAGTATTCACAGCAGCCGTAGCCTCTCCAAGATCTTATCCGTGCTGACTCAATGAGCCCATTTTGAGAAACTCACGCCTCTCCCATCGTTTCAATCCCAGCAAGCAGCCTTGTGGGGGTTTGAACAGCCGGTTCCGCTTTCTTAATTCTTCGATAAGTCAGGGCCAAGCCAGCTCCGATCAGCCAGAACCCTGTTATCATGGTTCAGAATAGGTAGATATCTTCACCACTCAGGCTCACCCAAGCCCAAACTTCTCGTTGAGAAAGGGGTGTCAATTGCATTTAGGGACCAGTTGATCCAATCCATAATTCCTCTTTTAGGTTTTAGAGAACAGACTGTGAGAGAATGTTCCAGGGAAATACAAAAAAAAACACGAGACTAGACATGTAATCATGTTTTCCTCTTTTTATTAACATTGTGCTCTCGTTTTATTGTCCATTTTCAGATCCCAATAAAGTACAATCCATCCATAATTAAGGAAGATAATCAAGTCCTTAAAATATTGGTAGTGTTTAACAATTTATTTTACCTATTTATCTAATTATAACATCAAAACACTCATTCATATTGTTAAATGTCATCTCATTTTGATTTTTTTTAGATTCCAGAGAGTCTGTGAGGCTAAAAGTTCTAAAATGCTGTACTTTGAACCTGTTGATGCTGGGGTTTCGCCTCTGGATTGTCCGTTGCACAATATGGACGAGCTGAACAATACAGAGGTAACTCTGCAGTTACCGGAAGCAAATAAAACAATGGTAAATTCTTAAAGGTCATGTTACTTTTGTAATTCAGAACTTTATAAAATGTCCAATGTGGTTAAACTGGTTAAAATGGCCTTGCTGTATGCTCTCTGGAAGATCCAACAATAGGAATGAAAAACCATTTTACTGCAAATATTTTGGTTAATTTCTTTCATCTCTGTAAAATTAGGCTTTGGAAAAAAAATATCTCTTACATCTATTTCATGATGTCAACACATGAAATAGATGTACTCATACTAAGGGCCATACTTTGGACCTAGTTTGTTGCTCTGGACTTACTCCTTTTAACTGCAAAGCTGATGAACTGCTAATTTCTGACCACTTGCTTCTTTCTTTCAATATCAAAATGACCTTTTCTATAACCAAGAACCTTCGTACCATTTCTTTTCGGAATATTAAGAAAATCAATCCTGATACTCTTTCTTTTGCTTTCTCTAGTCATTTGCATTTTCATAACCTGCTCACCCAAGAGGACTTAGTTTCCTATTATAACTCTAGTCTCAATAGTATTCTAAACTCTGTTGCCCCACTCAAAACCAAATCTGTATCATTCTCTCAGTCAGCACCCTGGTTTACAGCTGAACTCAGGCTCCTGAAAGCAAAAGGACGACAACTTGAGTGCCTTTATAAGAAAACTGGTCTGAATATCCACAAGGAAATGTTTAATAATCATATTATGTATTATAAGGAGTGTATTAATCAAACAAAATCTGCTTACTACTCCACCATTATCTGTTCAAATGATTTTCACTGTTCAACTCTTCTTTCAGGTCACCAGATTTTTTACCTGCTCACCTTTACTCGTCTTCCTTCTGTGATTCTGTAATATTATTTTTCATCGAGAAAATTCACAAAATACACCAAGACCTGGTTTCCGATGTTCCATTTAGCTCTTCCTGTGTAATTCCTCTCCCATCACACTGCTTTTCTGCTTTCCAGCTCCCCTCGGTTACTGATATTTCAGATTTCATCTGTAAGTCAAAACCTTCTACTTGTCAGCTAGACCCCATTCCTACAGTTTTGGTTAAGGCATGTCTACCTTCTTTGCTTCCCCTCATATCTGCTATCATCTGCTCTTCACTTACCACTGGAACTGTTCCTGCTTCCCTCAAAATTGCCGCCATCACCCCACTATTAAAAAAAAAACTGGTCTAGATCCCAATAATTTTGAGAATTTTCGGCCTATTTCCAATCTACCATTCCTTTCTAAAATTCTTGAGAAAATAGTTGCCACACAACTCCACTCACATTTAACTAATAATAATCTGTATGAACAGTTCCAGTCTGGTTTTCGCCCCTCCCATAGCACTGAAACAGCACTTATAAAAATAACCGATGATCTTCTTATGGCAGCTGACTCCGGCTTACTTTCCATTCTTATTCTCCTCGATCTGAGCGTTGCTTTCGACACTATTTCTCACTCCATTCTTCTCAGTAGGCTAGCCTCCATCGGTCTCTCCCATACTCCACTAGCCTGGTTTAAATCATACCTGTCTGATCGCACTCAGTTCATTCAACTCAAATCCTTTACTTCTCAGCCCTTTCCTCTGACCACTGGCGTGCCCCAGGGATCTGTCCTGGGGCCCCTTCTTTTCATTATCTACCTTCTACCACTTGGACACATTCTCCGTAAATACAATATCCATTTTCACTGTTATGCCGATGACACCCAGCTTTATCTGTCCACTAAACTTGATTCTGCTCTTCCCCCATCCTCCCTCACCCTCTGCTTAGCTGAACTAAATTCATGGTTCTCTTCTAATTTTCTCAAACTCAATAGTAATAAATCCGAGCTCCTCTTAGTAGGCACTAAATCAACATTATCCAGAACCAACAGTTTCTCTATTGCTATCAATAACTTGCCGGTCTTCGTTTCTTCCTCTGTGAAAAGTTTGGGTGTCATCCTCGACAGTACTCTATCTTTCAATTCACACATTAATAATGTTACTCGGTCTGCATATTTTCAATTGCACAACATTAATCGTCTCCGTCCTTTTCTCACCCCGCATGCCACTGCCATTCTTGTCCACAGCCTTGTTACTTCCCGGATTGATTATTGTAATTCACTTCTTTTTGGTCTTACTCAAAAATCCATCCACAAGCTTCAACGCATCCAGAATTCTGCTGCCCGTATCATCACCAGGACCCCTTCTGTCCACCACATCACTCCTGTTCTGCAGCAGCTTCATTGGCTCCCGGTCAAATATCGTATCAATTTCAAAATACTCTTGTACACATTTAAAGCTGTTCATCATCTCTCTCCTCCATATCCCTCTGATCTGGTTAACATCACCGCCCCATCTCGTTGTCTCAGATCTTCTTCTTCCCTTTCACTCTCCGTCCCCTCCCCCCGTCTTGTCACCATGGGGAGCAGGGCTTTCAGCTGCTCTGCTCCTCGACTCTGGAATTCCCTACCTCCTGATTTAAGAAATATCTCTACCTTCTCTCTCTTTAAGTCCCAACTCAAAACCCACTTGTTCAAAATAGCTTATCCCACATAACCTCTCCATTTTACTATTTTAAATTTGTTTTATGATTGTGTAAACTCCTTGCTTTTATCTTGCTTTTTACTCTACTGTGTACAGTGACCTTGAGTTTTTTGAAAGGCGCTTTCAAATAAAATGTATTATTATTATTATTATTATTATTATTATTATTATTATTATTATAAGCATATTCATGCACATTTAAGCCATAATTCACAATAATTCAGTTTTTAAAAATATATTGATAGGTGAGATATTTGCTTTGATTGAAGGGACCACACTGGAGGTATGAGTCCGTCACATGCCATTACAAATGAGCTGGCCTCTTGACTTAACTGGGCTGGGAGAAAAAGTAAAGACCAGACTAAGCAAAAGAGGGCATTTAAAGAGACAGTGCTCTGTAGATGCATTTTTTTATTGTTTTAATGTTATTGTCTATTTCTGATTAGCCTTCAGTGAACAATAGTTTTCTTTAAGGATACATGGCACACCACGCTAAGATATGCCAAATTTTCAGCTAATAGCTGGGAATAACTTTGTTTGTACAAAAATATTATTTTTTGTCAATCACACTGGCATTTTTCATGATTCAACTTGACAGTTTAGTTTATTTGGAACCACTTAATTGGAGTACCAGCCAAATATTTATTTGGACAAGCTGAGCCACCATGCTGAGATTTCAGCTAATAACTCTCAAAGTTTCTTAAAATCATCACAGGCACCTGTGGAGAGATTTACATCTTGTGTCAGCTGATCTCAATAGGTCACATGATAGGATCAGGCAAGGTCTCACAATGGTTTCACCCTAAACCTCTGCTGATAATATCCCACACCCATTTTTACACCTTGAAAAAGTCACTTTTCATACATGATCAATAGTGGGTCGTTGACCCTCTTAAGGGAGTACTCGCACTAGGGTTTAAATATTTGGAACTCTCAACCATTTGGTCTTAGAACTGAAGAAGCTTTTTCGGATAGGAGGCGAAATGTCTTCAAGAAACATAAAGAAGTCCAGTTGTTTTTTTCCCCCAAGCTCCTTAGAAAATGGTCAGGTACAAGGAATGGGCTGAAAATGAGCAAAAAAGCAGCCAATGTCCAAACAATGTTGAAAGACTGGAAACTATTACTGAGGTCAAGGTCAGGAACAAAACAATCAAGTCTGGCACCTTGGAAGCAAAAAACAAATAAATAAGGTGTAGCGCAAGGCTTTAGCACAGTACTGGCTGATTAGAAATTCGATAACAGATATTGAAAAGGTGCACCTAATAAATTGGCCACAGAGTGTAATTACAGTTTTAACATACCAGTACAAAAAGCTGTGTTGAATATTTAGAGATTGTACTAGAGTGGCTTATCATAATTGGATGCAGCAGCTCACAACTCTGACTTTTAACAAACTAGAAAGTTGTTGTGTAGCTCCCATGTTGGGTGCTGCTACTTTAGCTTGGTGCCTCGGGTTTCTTCTTCTGTTCCCCTAGTCCAGCTCACAGTGTTTCTAGGTGCTGCTCTGTTTTTGCTAGACTTACAGCTTTTAGTTTGTTACAACATCTGGGCCAGGGTCCTGGGGGCTCAGAGAATCCCCTGCAATGTGGTTCTGTCACAAACTCTCCACACTGCTGGAGTAGATGCTCCAATATAGAGTTTCAGTGATGCTTTACCCAATGCTTTTGCATTAATAAATTTGGTAGACTTATTTCTATCTTAACCTCGGCAAGGTGATAGTTGTGGCTTGCCCAGTCCTCCTTGTCTGAGGGATACAGGAAAATGCTTAGGACACTGCCTGGAATTCGAGGCCACATCTTTTGTCCTGCAGCCAACCAGACCGCGAAATATAGCACACAGGTGAACAAAGTGAGGCAACAATTTAATGATTTCTGCCTTGTTACTTTCATGTTAATGCATATGAACTACTATGGCCTAGTAGTTTATATGCTTTCTCCCTGTTAAAACTTTTGACAAAAGGTTATTCTTATTTAAGATAAGATAAGATAAGATAACCTTTATTAGTCCCACACGTGGGAAATTTGTTTTGTCACAGCAGGAAGTGGACAGTGCAAAAGTTATGAAGCAAAAATTAGAATAAAATAAAATAAGAATAAATACAGTACACAACTGTACAGAATAGAATAAAATAAAATACTATATACAGTAGAATAAAATAGAATAAAATATAAAATAAGATAAAAATAGAATACAAATGCTATATACAACTGAGTAAAAATACAACGATGCCAGAAAAGATTATTGCACATTAGTGTTATTGCACATGTGTGGATGTGTGTGTTTGATCAGTTAAAGTCATTGTTGTGGAGTCTGACAGCAGTGGGGAGCTTTAATTTAAGCTTTAATTGAGCCTCTCTTTCTTTCTGTTTTCTTTGTTTGTTTGTGTCCTAGATGGCCTGACTCAGCAGGTGGGGGTAAATGAAGTTTCTGAATTTGCCTTCGCCCAAGCAGTGCAGAAATGGTTCTGCTCCATGGGTGTTGCAGGACGCCCAATATCCAGCCCCATCCCAGAGTAAACTAAAAACAATTAATTCTAAATGATACATTTATCAAAAAAAAAAAAAATATTGATGCAAAGATGTCTGGTGTCATTTTTATTTTAATTAAATAATACCCAATGCTGAATATTATAGGGATATTGTTATGGACATGTTAAATTGTACAATAATGTTCAACATATAATGGTTAGCTGTTTTTTGGATAATACACAATTGTTTTTTTCACAGGTTTAAATACTGATGGTAATTTGCAGTGGTTTAGTATTGATTGAAACAGCATCAGCATCCAATACACACTCAACACAAGGCTCCAGCCTGTCTCTCTCAACCACCCAGGTTAGGAGGGAACTGAGGAGGATTAATGGCAAGAAGGCAGCGGGTCCAGATGGCATCAGCTCGAGGGTCGTCAGGTCCTGCGCGGACCAACTGTGTGGTGTGATGGAGCACCTCTTCAACCTGAGCCTGAGGCTGGGGAGAGTCCCACAGCTCTGGAAAACCTCCTGTGTTGTACCAGTGCCAAGACTTCACACCCCAAGGACCTCAACAGCTACAGGCCGGTGGCTCTGACATCCCACCTGATGAAGACCCTGGAGCGGTTGGTCCTGGCTCAGCTTCGGCGCCTTGTGAGCTCATCACTGGACCCACTTCAGTTTGCCTACCAGCCTGGCATTGGAGCGGATGATGCCGTCATTCACCTCCTACATCGCTCCCTCTCTCACCTGGAGACCGCTGGGAGCACTGTGAGAATCATGTTCTTTGATTTCTCCAGTGCCTTCAACACTATTCTTCCCTCGGTTCTGAAGGACAAGCTGGAGAACTCTGGAGTGGACCATCACCTCACTACCTGGATTTTGGACTACCTCACCGACCGACCACAGTATGTGAGGACTCAGGGCTGTGTGTCGGACAGGGTCGTCTGCAGTACGGGGGCCCCACAGGGAACGGTTCTGGCTCCGTTCCTCTTCACCATCTACACTGCAGACTTCTCCCACAACTCCACCCAGTGCTTCCTGCAGAAGTTCTCTGATGACTCTGCAATAGTCGGCCTCATCACTGATGGGGACGACAAGGAGTACAGAGGACTGACTCAGGACTTTGTGGACTGGTGCCAGCTGAACTACCTCCAGATCAACGCCAGTAAAACCAAGGAGCTGGTGGTAGACTTCTGCAGGCACAAACATCCTCCACTGCAACCACTGAACATCCAAGGTATGGACATTGAGGCTGTGGACAGCTACAGGTACCTTGGTGTTCATCTGAACAGCAAACTGGACTGGACTCATAACTCAGACACCCTCTACAGGAAAGGGCAGAGCAGGCTGCTACCTGCTGCGGAGACTCAGGTCGTTTGGAGTGGAGGGCCCACTCCTGAAGACCTTCTATGACTCTGTGGTGGCCTCAGCCATCTTTTATGGTGTGGTCTGCTGGGGCGGCAGCATCTCTGCTGGGGACAGGAAGAGACTGAACAGGCTGATCTGAAGGGCCAGCTCTGTTCTAGGATGCCCTCTGGACCCAGTGGAGGTGGTGAGTGACAGGAGAATGGTGGCTAAGCTGTCATCCCTGATGGACAACATCTCCCACCCCATGCATGAGACTGTGACAGCACTGAGCAGCTCCTTCAGTGGGAGACTGCAGCACCCACGGTGTGGGACGGAGAGATTTCGCAGGTCTTTCCTCCCCACTGCTGTCAGACTCTACAATAAAGACTTTGACTGATCAAACACACACATCCACACATGTGCAATAACACTAAGTGCAATAATCTTTTCTGGCATCGTTGTATTTTTACTCAGTTGTATATAGCATTTGTATTCTATTTTTATCTTATTGTATATTTTATTCTATTTTATTCTGCTGTATATAGTATTTTATTTTATTCTATTCTGTACAGTTGTGTACTGTATTTATTCTTATCTTATTTTATTCTAATTTTTCTTTCACAACTTTTGCACTGTCCACTTCCTGCTGTGACAAAACAAATTTCCCACGTGTGGGACTAATAAAGGTTATCTTATCTTATCTTATCTTATCTTAAATACCTGCTAAGTCCTTTTGATTTTCAATCATGATTTTATTGTTGTTTCAATATTAACTAAGGGTGCAAAAGTGGTGGAGAAACAACACCCAAATTCAACATTGATTCATTATTAACTGAATGTTAAAAATTGATATAAAATCAATGTTAAAATATAACACTGATTTTATATCAGACTCTAACACTGTTTACATATTAACACAGGGTGCAAAAGTGATGTAAAATCAATGTTAGATTTCAATGTTGATTCAACCGATTTGCCTGATATTGATTTAACATTATTTCAATGAATGTTCGCTATCTGGGTGTAGACGGACCTCGGCTCCACGTTAAACTGTAACGTCACAGTCTCTTAATTGTTGTTGTTATCAGGCTTTTTGTTTAATCATGGGGAGCTCCTTTGGCTTAATGCTGTCATAGTTTTTGTGCACAGCTGTGCTCCTAGAAACGTTACTATTGTAAATATGTTTTTAATCGCAGATGCGATGGGAGACACACGTGTTTTAGTGGTCACTGAGCGTGCCAGTTATGCATGAAATGATGCATCAACCTCTGGGGAAAAGAACTTTTTTGTTTGTTTGTTTGTTTGTTTTTAAATGTTTTAATAATTGAGGTATTGTATTTAATCGATGAAGCGCTGCAGCCTTTAAAGTGACCAAAATTATCATTGGCACTTCCTCAGTAATCTTATTGTCAAAGATAAATAACACTAGTTACATTTAAAGTATCCTAATATCTAAATTCACTGACAGGTCTTTCCTGAATGTGACCGCAGAGCTAACATTTTGTTTTTCTGTGATTCCAAGTGGAGCTACAGGGTCCAGACTCCACACCGTTCACTGGTTTCCTGTTGGAGGCTAGAGAAGTGGGAAACAAGACTCCTGTGGGTTCCTTTGCCATACCAGCAGGGGCTGCTAAACTCCTCACCTGCAGCCAAAGACCTGTGAGTTTCCTTTAATTTTCTGGACGCTGATACTAGCAGCATGTGTGATACGCGTCATTCTTGTACTGAATATACTGTCATTTGTTTTGCTGACTGTTAGCATGGAAATTGTAACAAAAGGAAAAAATGTGTACATCAGCACTGCAGCAGAGAGCATGTGGACCTATTAGCTATTAGTTTTTGTGACAAGCTAATGAACAGTAAAGTGCATGGCATGTCAAGATCTCTGTCTAATGAAATAAATAAATAAATAAGTTTGGATAAATTCCCAGATGATTAAACATGCAACTATTTTGCTGGTAATAACTGAAATGAGTAAAGAAAATCAACAGTCTATTTATGCAAGATAATTCATAATTTTGTTGGGGGGGTTATATTGGTTGGGTCTTATTATTGGGGGGTCATAACCCCCCTAACCCCCCTGGAAATTACGCCCCTGGACAAATGGATATATAATAATGCCATATTCATGGTGTAATGATGGTAGCATTATGGGTATGTTTGCAGGTTCCCTCTCAGAGCAGCTGATGTAAACTGATGCTCTCTAATGCAAGATATATTTTTATAGGTTAAAATGCAAAAGTGAGGAATGTCTTTAAAAAGAGTGACCTGTCTCATTATCATTATTTTTGGAACAATCCTTAACTGTCATTGGCTCTGCTCCTGAACTTCCCATTGAATGTAGCACACTTTACCCAACACATGACAGCTGCTTGATTATTTTTATTATTATTTTATTTGTCATTGACTTTTTTAAAACCTTCGAAGGAGGAATATCAGCCCTAAGGACTGTGAGTCTAAGCCTGTTTGGGGGTGCATGTTTTGGAAGTGAGTACATAAATACAGTACTGTATGCTGCTTAGTCAACAGAAAGCTGAATTCTGTTTAGACATGCTTGACTGTTGAGGTGTTTAACATAAATAATCTTGGAAGAAAGCCTTCTTCTGGAAGATGGACCAGCTTTAAATGAAGAATGTTTTCGTGTCTCTCCACTTCTGCTTCTTTTTAACAGTGGACCTCTTTCAGGATTTTGCTCCACCCTGCGGACATTGAGTCTACTGCCTTTAGATGCTGCTTTACACTTGAGCTAAAAGTATGTCAGCAGGGAAAATGGCATCCTCTGCTCTCCCTTTGACTTGCTGAGCAGCCAGTTCAACTATACTACATTAGGAAGATTAAGAAAAAAAGACAAGATGATGGATGGAGGGAGACCCAAGGCACTTCCATGCTCACAAATATCACTGAGTTTTTCTGACAGTGAGGTAAAAACAATACTTACTTGGAATCGGCAAGGTTTCAAAAAGTGTGTGTTTGATAGAAAGAGAGAGAGAGGGAATGTGTGTGTGTGTGTGTGTGTGTCCGCCTGCCTTCTAAGAGAATCTTAAAACAGCAGTTTGTGTTTATATGAAGTAGGAACAGGTGGAAGTAAAAAAGGCAAAGTGCTCATCAGGAGCTGTTTCAACAAAACACAAGAAATCATGCTTTTATTTAAAGCACAGATTTATTTGTCTTATATATATATATATATATATTATAAAGGCAAAACTGTAAATCCTTTTTGATTTATTAACTTGTTTCAGGAATATAAAGGACTGGATGTGCAGAATCTGTTAAATTTAGACTGCTCACAAAGCAATCCAGTTAGAATGACACATAGGTGGCAGTGCTGACCCAAAGAATAATGCTAAATCTCATTGCCTTGTATCTTTACCTCTCTTGTAATGGTGTCAGTTCAAATATTCCCAATGAACCTCTGTCTCATCATAATAAAGGGAACATTTAAGGGAACTTTTCATTCACTTAATTTTGTCTAAGTTACACAGAGTGTTTGATTAGCAGGACATCATATTTATTGGAAGACATATTTGAAAGTATTAAGTTGAAAGTATTAAGGCCTTAATGTAGGGTCCAGTAGGTGGCAGTGTTGACCAGAAAATGCTTAATGTCACTGTAGTCTCAGTTTTTAACCCTCATGTTATGTTGTTTCTCAGGTACAGCAATGTTGTTGCTGAGTCAGTTTGACCCAAGACATGTTTAGTCATCCAAAAGTGTCAGAAACCAAAAAATTCTAGAAAACTTTGTTGATATCTTATTATCAACTCCATGACGAACAATTTCAATCAATATTTGTCCTGGTGCAGCCACAACAACCTGGTGCTGAATGCCCAGAAGACAGTGGAGATTATTGTGGACTTCAGGAAGCACACAGCCCCACTCCCCCCCCATCATCCTGACTGACACCCTCATCACCTCTGTGGACTCATTCCGCTTCCTGGGTACCACCATCACCCAGGACCTGAAGTGGGAGCCCACCATCACCTCCGTCATAAAGAAAGCCCAGCAGAGGATGTACTTCCTGAGGCAGCTGAAGAAATTCAACCTGCCAACACGGACGAAGATGCAATTCTACACCGCAATCATCGAGTCCATCCTCACCTCCTCCATCACCGTGTGGTACGCTGGAGCCACTATCAGGGACAAACAGAGACTGCAGCGTGTTGTGCGCTCTGCTGAGAAGGTGATTGGCTGCAAACTCCCATCTCTGCAGGACCTGTACACCTCCAGGACACTGGGGCGTGCAGCTCGGATCACAGCTGACCCTTCTCACCCTGGACACAGTCTGTTTGACCTGCTCCCCTCAGGCAGGAGGATCCAGTCCATTCGCACCAGAACGTCTCGCCATAAGAACAGTTTCTTCCCCTCTGCTGTTGGACTCATGAACAATAACCATATGACTGTTCCCACCAATAACACATGACCCTACACTGTGTTCACTGCATCATTCCATGTCTGGCACTGATCACCACCTGCACTCATGTACATATCTATCCTCTTAGCACTTTTAATTCTTATTTTTATGTCTATTTAAGCGTTGTATAACATTATGTTTGCACTAAGTACCGCAGCAATTTCCTAATGTTGTAAACCTGCTCAACATTTGGCAATAAAACCCTTTCTGATTCTGATTCTGATTCTATTTAGTGCAATGGGCTTCTATACCTCTCGGAAATCATGGTCCAAAGAGGATATATCACTCGTTTCAGAGAATCTTTATATATTTTGATGCTTTCCTGCTGAGTGTCCCTTCAGTGTGAGTGGAGTTTGCCGACGGGAACAAGAAAGTTCACAACGACTGTATTCTCACACTTTACACATGAGGTTAATATAATAGGGAGTGTGTGTGTGTGTGTGTGTTTGTGGGTGTGTTTGTGTGTGTGTGTGTGTGTGTGTGTGTGTGTGTCTGTCTGTGTGTGTGCGTGTGTGTCTGTCTGTCTGTGTGTGTGTGTGTGCATGTTTGTGTGTGTGTGTGTGTGTGTGTGTGTGTGTGTCACAGTTGCAAAACTTTGAATGCCAAATCTTCCATTTTCATTTTATATGGTGGTTAAATTTTTTTAACCAAGCAGCAATTTTGTATTAAAAAAGTACTTTTAACAATTTTTTCTTTTTACATTTTTAAATCAGGTCAATTTGACCCACTTCATAATGAGAGGGTTAAAGCCTTTTTTACATATTAACATCTTTTAATCTGACAGCAACTCTCTATATATGAATCTGCACCTTTGTCACTTTAAAAACAAAAGCCAGCTATTTTTCTACTGTTGACCTTGTAAGATTTATCAATTTAACCATGGAACAACTCTAAAAGCATAACTGATAGGCAAGCATAAGACCAGGCTTAAGAGCATTTACCATTAGACAGATCACTTTGGTTTTAGCCCTGAATAAGGAAGAAACCAACAAATGAAATTGAATAGCTGGCATTTAGTGTAAAAGTTAATGAAGGTTTGGTGATGATACATATTGTTAGGAAACTAAAAGTTGTTCAAGCAGCCTCATTCAATGTAAAATAATCTGCCCTATTTTCAGTAAAAACTAAATGATTTCTCACCTCCTGCGTGGACTGACAACCAAATCAAACCTGCAGCAAACAATTAGCCATGACTTGGACTGAACCACAAACTCTACGGACTGAACCAAATGATGGGCGAGCACTCAGATGCTCTTATTAGTGCTGTCAATTCCTAAATAGTGGAAAATGGTTATCTATGTGCAAGCTGCATGTGCATAGATAACCATTGTGTTCTGCTGGTGGTTTTATTGCAAGTAATGGCTCATTAATATAGGGCGAATACAACCACATGACTACTTTTTAAAAAGGAACACACTTTCTAAAATCCTATATTTCTATAAAATGGTAAATGGTAAATGGCCTGTATTTGTAAGTAAGTAAGTAAAATTTATTTATATAGCACCTTTCAAGATAAAAATCACAAAGTGCTTTACAGAGGCAGAAAACAGACATTAAAATCCAAAACAAAACAAAATTAACCAAAAGCGAGTTTAAACAGAAAGGTTTTTAACTGCTTTTTAAAAGACATGACTGAGTCCACAGATCTCAAACTCAAAGGGAGCGAGTTCCAGAGTCTGGGAGCCACTGATACAAACGCTCTGTATAGCGCTTTACTAGTCCCTAAGGACCCCAAAGTGCTTTACACATCCAGTCATCCACCCATTCACACACACATTCACACACTGGGGATGGCAATATCATTCTCCTACCATTAATAGCCAGATTAGCAGGTAGCACATGCACTGTGCTAGAAGGTTGTCTAGTTAGCTGTGTTGCTGTCATTGTCAATATGTTTGAAAAATTAGTTGTTTTGTTAGATATTGTTATTCTAATTATAGACAAAATAATGCAATCAACTGCACACTGCCATCTCATCCTACACAGTGGTCCTGACCAATGTTCCCTCTAAACTGCGCACGTGCGCAATTGCGCACTGCTGGCACGGTCTCTGCGCACAGAAAATCTGCATTGCGCACACAAAAAAAATCTAACCTGAATTGAAATTAAACTTAAAACTTTAACAGTTCTGTTTTGCAGTGTTAGTCAGTGACTGGCTGCTCCCGTATGGGATTAGAACGGTGCCACCTTATCCCAAAGTCCAGCCAATAATGCGATTCACATTCGTATATACGCAGCTAATCAACGTCGTTGACAGGCTATGACAGCGTCCTTATGTGCCGACACCTGTGTTTTAGCTAGCAAAGCGGCGTGGCTGATGTGGAGTGAAGCCACGTTAATGACAACGTGTACAACCATTGGAGATGTGAGCAGGACAGACGGAACAATTGACGGAAAAAGTGTGGACCTTATACCAGTTTTTAAATTGTGTTGATAGGCCACGTAAAACCAGAATTATGATAAAAAAATATATAATGTTTGGTTTTCTTCCTGAATACTATCGTTGTTTATATTTACTGCGGGAAGAAACGGTAAAAACGGCGTTTTATAAGAAAAACACTCGAAAGCACTCTCCACCTGTGAGCAAAAACAAAACCAAAAAACCCCACCCTTTCCTATTGGTCGAAAAAAGTACCATGTCGCCCAATCAAAAAATGATATGGCAAGTTGTTAAGAAACGGGGGGAAGTTTTAGAAGTGACGGCGGTGTTTTGAGATGTGAAAGATTTGCGACGTTTAGCGCAAATCTTGTGTAGTTAGTGTGTAGTGTAGTCAATAGTTTTGTTGTGTGTGTCAGAACAATGAGGCGACTGCTGAATGTTACAGGTGTTACAGCAGTGATACATCTCCTGTTGTCAGGCCTGCAGGTATCAGGCTGTTGTTCTCCTTTATGTGGACAGAAATTATTTTTGGAGTGGCACAAACAATTTCTGTGGCATCAAATTTGATGCAGAACAGCTGATTGTTCTGTAAATAGTTTGAAATGTTTATTTAAAAAAAAAACACCTTGGCTGCATTTTAAAAAATAGCTGCAAAAAACTTTGTTGTTTGCATAACTCAGTTAATTTTTGAAGAAGTAACTATATAATTAATTGCCAAACATTGGTCTTTATATACTGTATTTTGCAGACAGAGAGTTACAGGACTCTCTCCCAGACCACAGACTCAGACTCATAGTACAAGTCAGAGCTTTATTTTAAAAAAAGAAGAAGGAGAAAGTTGTGTTTTCAAAATTCGAGTTCAAGTTATTTTTACTTCCAATAGTGTTAACATACTACACAGGTCAATGACTACATTTTTGTTTTACATTTCCATTGTAAGTGGGCTAAAGCAGTTAATTAAAAGTAGTCTAACATAAACTTGGATGGATTCGATGCTGGCGTGACCACAGTGCACACGTCTGATGTCGCTCACAGTGGTCCAAGGGACCGCTCAGGGAGTTTGTGTGTTCGCTCAGACACATGAAAAATTAGAGGGAACATTGGTCCTGACACTTACTAGTCCCCGGCCTACTTTTTACGCTTACTGTATAGCCCCAGGGTGCTGGATTTGTGGTGAAACCCTCCATGCGTGATCAGGAGCTTCCTCTTCTTCTTGTCAGTGGCTTCTATCTCCTCCTTTGGCCAACTTATTATCCCACAAGGGTATCCGATCACTGGCAAGGCGTAGGTGTTGATAGCCTGCATCTTGTTGTTACCGTTCAGCTTACTCCTCAGGATTTGCCTTACTCTCTGCAGGTACTTGGTGGTTGCCTCTCTCCTAGAGTGGCTACGGACCAATGACCAACGACTGTTTTATTGGAACCTTGCATCGTTGATCCACTTCCTTCTTGACTACAAGAAGGCCTATGACTTGATGCCCCACACCTGGATCCTGGCATCCTGGCTCCCTCTCGCCTCAGCATTTGTGTTGTATCTGGTCTAGCTTTAGCCATGAGAGGAGCTCCTTCTTCTGAATTTTGGAATGCTGAGTAGTTTCTGCGTCAGTCTGGATGCTGGGTATTGAAGGTTCCATAGGTCTCATTCTATTCTTCCGCTGGGTTTACTTGTGTAGTAGCATTCCAACAACACTCTCATCTCATCTCATCTCGCACCAAATCAAGGCTCTTTATATTCAACCTACAATAATACATAAAACAAAAAAACTCAACAATCATATGCCCCCCTATGAGCATGCACTTTGGCCACAGTGGGAAGGAAAAACTTCCATTTAACAGGAAGAAACCTCTAGCAGAATCAGTCTCAGGGAGGGGCAGCCATCTGTCACGACCGGTTGGCGATGAGAGAAGGAAGACAAGACAAAAGCCTTGCTGTGGAAAAGAGCCAGAGATTAATAACAAGTATGATTCAATGTAGAGAGTTATATTAAAGCATAGTGAGTGAGGTGACTGAAGTAGAAATACTCAATAAATCATGGGAATCAGTGTAGGCTGCAGGGGGTTAGGGGATAACTAAAAGAGGATTCAGGATCACCCGATGCAGCCCTAACTATATGCTTTAGCAAAAAGGAAAGTTTTAAGCCTAATCATAATAGTATAGATAGTGTCTGTCTCCCAAATCCAAACTGGAAGCTGGTTCCATAGAAGAGAGGACTAGAAACTGAAGGATCTGCCTCCCATCCTACTTTTAAATACTGTAGGAATAACAAATAAGCCTGCAGTGCAAAGTCTTACATATTTGTTCAATATGTGCATTGAAGGACATATTCTGGTCAAAATCTCTTGCCCACCGATGCCCTCTTGTTCAAGGAGCCAACTTCTCATCAGTGTGTCCTGGTTCCTCAACATCTGACGCGGACCTTGTTAATCCGGGGAACGTCCGAGACGGTATGGCTTCATTTTCTGTCTCTCACTCAAATCCGTAGGCTATGTTGCATCGGGGTGGTGGGGGTGGTGGTAGTCTAGCCAGTAAGGGGAATTGAACATTGCTATACACAATGACATGTGCTTTTCACTTGTAATTATCACTTATAAATTAAATTATTCACACTATCCTTTATATGGTGAAACATTTTTATTTCATTTTTTTCCCAGTTTGTCATCTTGGGCCGACAGATAAAGTGCTCCTTGTCCTCCACCTGTTTTCATCTTATGCTTGTAGTCTGCTAGTCTTTTTTCATATCAGCCTTATTGTCCAATCTTTTTTTGCACTTGAGGTACAGTCAGTGTCTTAGGGCTCTAAGCTCATGGCTTATATTTGACATTGTGCAATTCACAAGTTGTTTGTTTTTTCCAAGGAATTATAGTATCGTATACATTTCAGTACATTTGAATGTAATTTATGAAATTAGAATGCATCTCAAATTTTCTGTGTTGACCTTTTATTTGTTACTATTGCAAAGTCCAAAAACAAAGTAAAAACCACAGGAATACATACGGCCAGTAAACCAACACAATGACAAAGGAAAAGTAAGGCTGTGTATAAAAAGTAATAGAAACTAGGATTACAAAATATCATGAATTAATTATATTGCAATGCTCATGGAAATAAACAGTATTACACTATATAATGAACAATCAATTTTGACATAATGAGGTTTGCTTAAATGCT
The DNA here is from genome assembly GCF_001858045.2 of Oreochromis niloticus. Classification (NCBI taxonomy): domain Eukaryota; kingdom Metazoa; phylum Chordata; class Actinopteri; order Cichliformes; family Cichlidae; genus Oreochromis; species Oreochromis niloticus. The sequence goes on from NC_031976.2 coordinate 35,203,852, forward strand.
GATTTACATTCTACTAAGGCAGCTGAACTCAATTTTAGTTATGAAACTGAAAGTATAAGAAAAATATCAAACAAAAACATCCACAAAAAAATGACATTACTGAAGGAGAAAACAAACTTTCCAGGATTTGCCAGCTGATGCCTTAATGGGTCAGAATTTTCAGTGCATATTCTTTCACTAAATATCTTTTGATCAAATACAACAAATTAAATGCTCTAGGTGATTCTTTTGTTGCTCTTATTTCTGCCCAATTCCGACTAAAAGTGCCACCAAAAAGCAAATGTTTCCAATAAAAAACAGACCGATCAGCAGACCATCACCTTTGACCTGACAAAAATAAAAATGTAAATTGCGTTAATAATCCTTGTAATGTTACAATTATCAATGATTATTTGCTTAAATATTTCTTTCAGCTTACCAAAGCTGATTCCATTTCTACAGTGGTGCTATCTGAAATCCAGAGCAAACGGAACAATTAAAATAACACAGCTCAAAAAAACACACACAAAGAATATTTCATGGCCACTGACCTTGCCCCTTACACCTGAATCTTCTTTATTTTTCAGTTCACTTCAGTTTAATTCAACGTTTATTTTAATTATTTGACTTATGCTTGTAGCACAAGTTATATTATTTTTAAGCTTGACTGTAATTTCAAATTGTTTTAACTCATTTAAATATTATTCAAACAATTCTTAAATCAAACAGTATGTTATTGAAATGCTTTCAGCTTTAATTCAGAGGATTTTAAAAAATGCAGTAACTGTTTAGGAATTATAGCCATTTTTATTGATAATCTCCTGTTCTTTTGTTTTTTTTTATTTTACAGTACAATTTACTGTAAACTTGACAGTAACTTAACAGTTTAATTGCCAAGTGAGGCCTGTTCCCTTTTTATCTAATGAAAAGTGATGCACTTACCTAAAACACAGAGGTTTCTAAACATTCACTTAAAAGGTACATGGTTGATTTTTTTTTTTTCATTCTAATAACATAAGGCCTTTACCGTACAGAATAATGTACCTTGAGATGGCCATTGTTGTGAACTAATCCCATCCAGTAAGGGTCCTGGCTAAACCCCCAAGCTAAAAACCAAAGGCCTTGAAATGGCGCAGCTATGTCTCCAGCCTGTCAGCAGCTCGGGCACAAGTATTTCACTCCACTCTGTATAATGTGTATGTGTATGTGACAAATAAAGGTTGTTTGTTGTTGTTTGTATATAAATAACACTGAAAATTAAAGTATTTTCTGTTGTGGTCTCTAGATGGCAGCCCTAGACACAGTTGTACCGTTAAATGTGTATGAACTATAATAAATATACAGGTGAATGACAAGGGAAACAAAACAAAGTGGCCACCACGTGCTCTAGAACATCTAAAACAAATCCCTTCACTGCAGGTGAATGACTGCTTTATTCTGTCACTGAAATGAGGAAAAACAAAGCTTACCTGTATGTTTAACTATCCAATCGTGGACCTCCAAAATGATGATGAAGAGAACTTCCCAAGCAAAGAAGCCACCCATGACTTTCATCAGCCATCCATCACTGCTGTCAATCCTGTCCAGCCCTGTAAATATGGCTGCCACTGTGTGACACAAAGAATCAGGCATTTTAAGATTAGCAGCAGGGGTGACCGTGTTGAAAATGTCAGCATTTATTAAAGAGTGCAGAACAGCATGAAGTAAAACAAAAGCTTACCAGCTAAAGCTTTTATTACCACTGCATTCAGAAAATGTGTCCAGTTGAACAGATACCGCCTGTCAAAGAAAAGAGAAGAAATATAAAACCATCAGTTTCTGAAGTCCTTGAACAAAGAAAAAAAAAAGCACAGCTCATTTGTTCAACAATAGGCAACAGCCAGCTCTCATGTCCCAGTAGAGGCTAAAATAATAGATGTAATTCAAATCAGGATTCAGGTCACCTGACCCATAAACATGGGTCAGGTCGGTTAAATGTTTATTGGGGACTTCTGTTTAGGCAGACTCTTCCTCATCACAGTCCGCTGACCAACCTGATTTCCCAACTGCTCAGAAGACCCTAGTTGGGGAGAACATACTGGTGCTGGGCTATTTTGGCATGGGGTCTGGTTAGTTATGAGGTTTTAAACAGTACGGAGCCAAGTCTGCAATTCACGGAGACTGGCCTCAAAAGATAAATTATAATTTATAAACTATAGTGTTTCCAAAACTTGTTGAATAGTTGTCGGGGAAAAAAAGTCAGGCTATTTTTGAATCTGTTTAAAATAATATTTGAACAGAGTACTCTTCAAGGTGTATTGGCAGAGTAAATTGAATAAACACACACAGATGGATACATACAGGTGATGTTGTGGTCCACAGCGCAGCAAAGCCCCAATAGGCTGGATGAATGAGAGGATCATAACCAGGCAGCCCAACACTGGATGTGCTCCCTGGAAACCAAACACATTACCAATGATTATCATCGGGGTGTAAATATCAGTCTGACAGCTGAAACATATGATTAGAAAGAGAGCTTGAGGAATATCAAGATAAGTAAACGAATATCCCAAAAGCTCAACAAAAACACAGCCACACAAAATTTCCGACATTAGCGCTACTTAAAGAACAACACCAATAATCAGCAGCTAGTAGATAGATAGGCACTTCAAAAATGATGGGCACTTGGCTCCATTGGTTTCTTTTGTCTCTCGGTGCATTTATAAGCTAATACTGCACGTCAATGACTTTTGTCTAGTTTGTGTTTTGTTCTGTTGGTTGTGCATGGTGTCAGAATTGCTCCTCTCGCCACACAGTCAGAATCTGCAGATGGTTGTCTGTCACTGGTTGCCAATTTAAGGGTTCCCCAGCTTTCTCACTTTAACCCCTGACTGTAATCATTTTTACATTTAAGTGTGAAGGCAAAGAAAAAAAGGATTTGCATCTAAAATTTTTATTATACGTATTTTTATGGCCAGTTTCCATTAATGTTGCACCAAAATAGTTGGTAGACCTTCAGATAGCTACTTTTGTACTTTTTACTTTGAGTAAATTTCAGAGCCTGTACATTTTCACTTTTACTTGAGTAAAGAACTTAAATCAGTACTTTAGTATTTCTTAACAAAAGTATCTGTACTTCTACTTAAATATCTCCAAAAGTTGATTCTGTTCATCTGGACGTAGCGTTTTGTGGGAGAAACGTGCTGAAACCTGCAGTCAGCTGAGACTGAAGAAGTCACTTGGATGAGTGATGAAACGTTTCTCCCACAAAACACTACGTCCAGATGAACAGAATCAACTTTTGGAGATTTACTTTCCTGGACGATTGAGCATGCATCAAGACGTTCTACTTAAATAAAAAATGATTTTAGCTTCCAGCGTGGCTTTGGCAGAGCTCACTCCAATAAAACAGCTCTTCTTAGAGTTTCCAGTGATGGAGGAGAATGTTCTGGTTTGTTGATGTTGGACCCGACCTCTGCCTTTGACACTCTTGAAAACTACATTTGTTTCAGTAGGATGAGATACTGGATGAGTGTTTGAGGGTCATCTTTAGATGGGTTCTCCTTAAATCTTTCTGAATGATCCTTTTCTGTGGCTTCTTCTAATTTCAGGTCCTCTTGCTTATGTGCCACATGACTCCATTTGGGTTTTTTTATTCTTTCTGTTACATCTAATGTAACACATCGGCACATTTTGAGCCTTTTAAGGACATTTCTTAATACTGCAACATTAAGTTATAGATCTCTTTAAAGCTACATGTCTTGCGTAGGTGCTTGGGTCCTATCAAAGACTGGATGGACTATTTTCTTCAATTTAATTAAGACCTCACATATTTGTACTTTTCTTACCCACCTGTCTCAACCTTGGAAAATTGAGGTGCTATACAAATAACGTTTTACTTACTTATTTTACTTACATGTAGCACTTATAAACCAGTATTAGATGAAATGCACAACATAATATGAAGGGCATATGCATTCATTTATCAAACAGTAAACCATCTGTATACAGTAACCACAAGTTCATATACGACCAACTTCAAATCATCAACACCAACTCATACAAATTATATTGTATGAGTTGGTATTATTGAAGTTCTAGTCTGTTCTAACTGCGTTTCCTTGTATGTAGATTTGTGGACCCGTCCCCATTTGCTGATCTGTTTCGTTTGGACCCGTTTCCCCTCCATCCCTGGAAATCCTTGCTCTATGCACTGTAAATACTTTCACCTGGTGTAATTGTAAATAAACTTGTGACTTTCATTCTAAATCCAGCTGGTCTGCACCTGAGTCCGTTCCACCTTTGTAACACCTGTATTAAAAAATACAAAACTATAACAAATCTGCTTTGATCAGAGTCAGTGTACTAACCCCAGACCAGTCCTGAGCATACGAGAAAATGAGGATGAAAGCAATGATTGTGGCAGCTACTGTCAGACACATTACTCCAACATGGACCTGGAGGAACACAAAGAATACAATATGATTTTAAGCCAGCCAAACATATACAAAATCAGCTTTTCCCAAAAAAGATTAGGACATTCTTTATGACTAATTTTTTATAATCTGGTAAGCAAAAGCTTTGGTTACATGTTGAAAAGACATAATACATTGTTTTGTCCACAATGTCTCACCACAAACCAGAGATCTTTGTTGCACATTCTCGCTCCCTTGGCCATTTTTTTCAGATATCGGGCAACCATCATTCCCAGTGTTCCTGTGGTCATCCAGGCAATCAGCATCAGTGACCCTGAAACACAGTTTAAAGTTGGAATTCTCTGCACTTCTCTTTGTTTTTTGAGTTAAGATGAATTTGTTCCCCTGGTCTCAACATACACAACAGAAACATTTGACAGTAGCCGTTAAATTCCTGATTGAAACTGATGTAGTCAACAGAACAAAGGTAATATAACAGTGAGTAGCTCAACAGCAACATTGGGCCAAAGTAATAAAGAAACTGGGTCCATTGCCATAATTAAAGGTAAACCATTAGCAGGACAACAGCACAGAAATATTTTTCAGGTCTTCCAAATTATATTAAAAAACAGTTTTGATTATGGTTTTTTAAACATTTTTACATTATGTTACAAATAAGTATTTTGCAAGATGGTAAGTCCTTGTCTGGTGAAAATGGCAAGTTATTGCCAAGAGATCACCCATCCAATGTGTCCAACCCAGTCAACTGTTTGGGTTCCTTTTTCTTGTGACATGTCTCTGTGAAATGCAACAGGCACAGTTCAATGTAAGGAACTGTAAGTCTACTTAGTATTATAAGTTAAACAGTTTAATCTTATTTGAAGCATAAATGAAATGCCTTAGAAATGTCCCGATGTTCCCAGCAGCATTTATCCTCTGTGGATCCTGACTGTTTTAACACAGTGTATTAGCTGTGAACAGGTTGGTCAAATTAAGTGACAAAAGACTTTGCTCACACTGAACATAATCATTTTCACATTGAGATCTCTCTGTGCAGGTTCTTACCATGAGCTTTGACGATATCAGGAATCGTGTCTTGACTGACAGCCAAAGGAGTAGAAATGGCAATCTTGCTGTTGCTGATGAAGTCATTTGTATGGATGCGGATTTGTCCTGTAGGAAAGATGTTGCAAAGCTTATGTGCACACATTTGTATATGTGTGTGCGTGTGTGTGGCCCTCAAATGAAGATTTTGGACACTCATTATGAAGTAGGTACTAATATTCATCACTCCTCCATTTGTTCATTTGCCAGGTTACCACACTGGTTTCATCAATCGGATACAGAGACGGCATTCTTTTTTGTTGTTTTTTTAAAGTGCAGCTGTGGGGATGGTTAATGTGTGGCTCTGTAGATCAGTCATCCTGCAGTTATGTCTTGAGACTAACTGCTATTTCCTGTGAATATCTTATGAAGTCCTGACTTAATACTGACTATTAACACAATGACTAAATAGCTAGTTTTCAATGATTTTCAAACTAGGGTTTGAGTTCATGCTCACTTCATCTTACTGATCTGATTGGTTGAGTTAGACAAATAGTACCATGCTCGTTTAAAAAAAATGCTTTTTATCAACCGGTTTAAAAGGATGACTGTTTTGGTGCAAGAAACCATGTGGCACATCAAATTACATTACCATTGCTGCTGGGTCCATAGACCAACAACAGGTAGTAGGATTGGCTGAAACCTGAAGTCCCCTGAATAGAAATGATGTTCGTAGTAGTGAAGGAACAGCTGATGACACCGTTCTGCACCGACGTTGTTACATTATAAACGTTCCCCTGTAGGACACACACAAAAAATGCCACAAATTTCAGATATAATTTATTTGATCAAGTAGAATTCAGTTCAGGTTTTTGAAGAGCAGCAACAAAACATTATATCTAAACATCCTAGCCTTATATAAATCACTGATATCAGAAAAACGTTAGTACCAAAGCAACAGCTTGTGGAGTTGTGTGTCCCGTTGAATACATGCGTTGCACAACAGCTTGTCCACTACTGTCTGTGACACAAACATAAATGTCATCGTTTCCCTGAGGAAAGACAAATATAGTCAAGAATTAGCATGCTTTTACACATATGAAAGTTTTTAACTATTATTTACTGGTTTATTCTTTTGAGATAAAACATCCAAATTTGTCGATATTAAAAAAAAGAGTGTTTGTGTAAACAAGACAACCAGACATTTTTTATAAATTGTAAACTTTCAAACACAAACAGAAGCTCAAACAGCAGCTGTTCACCAACAGGTGCTGCTCAATACAAGTACACCAAACGCCATTTTGTCTTACACTACCATCATTTGATCAGCAGAGAATCCAAACGCGATGTATCCTTGACTAGGACCAGTCATCTCATAGCGGACGGCTGTACCACCAGGTAACATCATGGCTGACATGAAATAACAGCTAGAACTGACTGCTGGGTCACAGTTTGAAGGCTGAGTGAAGCACACCTTGGTGACGCCACAGTCAGCACTAGAGATGGACCTGGCTGATTTCTGGGCATACACACAAACAGAATGAGAAGAGAGAGACAGAAACTATGGCGTCATTAGGTTGTACTGGAATATACCATCTCATTTTCTCACTTTACATTTGCATCTACATTAAGCCAAAGCTCATTACAAAGTCTCAGTACTGCACAAAGTCTCAGTACTGCACATCACTGTCACGCAGCTCTGCTAACAAACTATACAGAGACTGTATCCATGGTTTCACGCTTTCAAACGTTTTAGTATTTTATTGTCATTTGCACAGTAAAGAAACATATTTTCTGTACAATGAAATTCTTCGTTTGCTGCCCACTACAGATACCAAACAAATCAGCCCACATATAAAATAGATAAATAAAATAAATGATTATAAAAATTAAAACAAAACAGCATATGAGAATTACTTAACTAATTAAGAACTAATTAAGATATACAAAAAAAATGTGACTACATAAATAAAATAAAATAAAAACTGGGCTGCAAAACAAAACGATATGAACATATTTATCCAATGTAGAATGTGCAGCAGACACCAGTGAATAAGCAAATGAATAACTGCGAAATGTAGACAGTCGTAGATTGAAGTAGATGAAGGTCTTAAACAATTGCGTAGGACTGCTTTCTTCTATTTGTGCCATATCTCTAAAAACATCTTTTCTCAGAGTGACTTTTTCAAACTTTTCATGCATTTATTAGTTCTAGGCAGGACTTCTGTCATTTTTATATCAAGATGACATAATGACAAAACTCCCTGAAAAGCCTTCAGTTGATCCAAAATGCAGCAGCAAGAGTCCTGACAGGGGTTAGAAAGAGAGAGCATATTTATCCTATTGGCTTCTCTACACTGGCTCCCTGTTATATCCAGAATCAAATTTAAAATCCTGCTCCTCGTACCATATCACCCCATTAGAGCAGTTTGCGCTAGAGCTGCGGGCTCACTTGTGGTCTCGAGAGTACTTAAAAGCAGAATGGGAGGCAGAGCCTTCAGCTTTCATACTGTGTTCAAAACAGACATTGTTACTTACAACAAGTGGTGCAGGGTCTGTACTGCCATTCCCAGTGAGGGAACCTGCAGATCTGGCAACCCTGGCATTAGTGAAGGTCAGGACAGGGCTCGTCACATTAACCCAAAATGTTGTAGAATTCAGCACAAAGGATGCACTGCAGCGACACCAAAAGAAATATGAACTGGGGTATAAACACTTGAGCGTTATCAAAGTGCTTTGCTAGAATTAAGAAACTTTACCGGAACTGAACAGCTTTGATATCTCCTGATGGTTCTGATCTCCATGTCAGCTGAATGTAGCTGCTATTAAAGCCTGATGTGTGGGACACAGCTGAGTTCTGGACACACACACATGAGAGAGACTGTGGCATCATTATGTTGTTTGAATATACTGCATGTCATCTGTTTTTGTCATTTCACATGTGTACCTTCACTGAACAACAAAGCTTATTCAGTATTGTGCCTGAATTTTGTATTCAGTGTTATGCAGCTCTGCTAACAAGCTACACCCAGGGTATAAGTACAGAAAATTTACAGTCTTCAAATGAAAACAAATCAAATGATATAATGGGAAACACAATATACTTTGTTGCAATCTAATTTTAAAAATACACCTTGCAGCATGTCACAAAAACTAATAACATTGTTTTAGAAAGTCTAAGGTCTGCTATCTTACACGTGCATACATTGTTTTCATAGTTAGAACTTTCATTATTTAAAAAAAGCTAATCAAAAAACAATTTAAAAAACTGTATTCAGTAAAAGCAAAACACTGACAGGAAAATTACTTTTTTTACAGGGACTTATTAAATATGTATTAAATGCTTTCATTTTATCTCATTTCTTTGTGTGTTTTTATTTAGGGTTATTTCACTATTTTACACTGGTGAAGCTCTGAGTGTTTTAGCAGTTTTCTATCCATTTTACAATAGTTATAGAACTTTTTCATACAATGATGGATAAACAGTTCAGATAAATATTAATTTCATATTTATTAGTGATAAGTCGGCAATCCATGTTTATTTTTCTCTCTTAAATTTGAATAACACAAGCATTGGAGAACAATAGACTGTTCTATCCATCAAAAATGAATTGTCACTTTGAATGGCAATGTTGGTATAAAACTAACAGCAGAATCAAGGTGTGATATATATGATTATACATTATCCTTCATGGTGTTCACATTAACGTCCAGAATATGAAAGGAAACTCACAGGTCTTTGGCTGCAGGTGAGGAGTTTAGCAGCCCCTGCTGGTATGGCAAAGGAACCCACAGGAGTCTTGCTTCCCACTTCTATAGCCTCCAACAGGAAACCAGTGAATGGTGTGGACGCCGGACCCTGTAGCTCAACTTGGAATCACAGAAAAACAAAATGTTAGCTATTCAAGAAATCCCTACTGACAGTGAATTTACATATTAGATTGTGAATGAATGTAACTGTTTATCTTTCTGACAGTAAGATTATGAAAAAAATTCAGACAAGAATTTTAGTGACACTTAGTTAAGAGATGGAATTCGACCAAAGAAAGAACCCACTGAGTTTTGCTGCTGATCAGCTAAAGAACATTCTGAACTCATCCATCCTCTTACGCGTGTCCTTCATAGGGTTGCAGGGGGGCTGAAGCCTATCCTCAGCTACCAGAGGGTGAGAGGCAGGGTAAACCCAGGACAGGTCTCCAGTCTGTCACAGGACTAACACAGAGAAACAGGCAACCATTTACACCTGCAGGATATTTGGAAACCTAACCCCACTAACTGCATGTCTAGTGTGGGAGGAAATCAGAGTACCCTGAGAGAAGCCATGCAAACATGAGGAGAACACGCAAACTTCACACATCTGCCCCAGGCTGCACTATAAATATTTTATAGTAAAAATCACCCCTGCTGTATTATTACTATAAATGGGAACAATTTAAAAACAATAAGTGAATAAGGATAAGGGGTGAGTGAATCCATTTAACGGCTAGATACCCTGGGAATTTTGAACAAGCTTTAAGATATAGGGCTTGGGATAAATGGTCCAGTGAAGCTGGCTATAAACTCGTTAAGTTAAACCAGGGTTTTCATGAAATGGGTGATGGTGGCACCTTCTAACTTAAAATGGCATTTCACGAATCATATGACTTTTATTCCACAGAAATGATTCCTGTTAGGGCCCCTTAGTCCAGAGACATTTTCAAATAGTGATGAAAACTCAACATTGAATATTAAAAAAACCAAAACAGTAAAATGTAAAAAGAACATGCGATGAATGCTGCAGCAAATCGTTAATCTGGTCGTTTAGAACAATGAGAAAAGAAACGTTTTAACTCTAGTTAATTTTTTTGAGACTGACTGCACTCTCAGTGCTCCCCTTTACCTCTAAGGTACTTTATAGCTCTTAAGCTTTAAGCAAGATCCATTTAAACTTTAAAGTTTAGTCTCGCACCGCAGATCAATAACAGACACATGGAAATCATGCCAGTTTGTTGCAGATCAAAGTGAGACTAATTTGACTGAATATCATAGGCCTCATTGCAGACAACATTGAGACGGCCTATAGAGAGGAGATGAGGGCGCTGTACAAATGGTGTCTGGATAATAACCTGTCTCTCAGTGTCAGCAAAACAAGGGAAATGATAGTGGACTAGTCAGGGAACACCAGCCCGTCCACATCAACGGTGTCAAGGTTGAAGGGGTCAGCAACTTCAAATTCCTTGGAGTCAACATCACCGAGGATCTCTGTTGGATCCTCCACACAGACACTGCAATCAGGAAAGCTCACCAGCAACTCTACTTCCTGAGGAGGCTGAGGAGGTTTGGCATGAACGCCGACATCACCTCAAATTTCTACAGGTGTGCAATCAAGAGCCTGCTGACGAGCTGCATTACAGTCTGGTATGGGAATTGCTCCGCCAGCAGCCCGAAATCACTACAGAGAGTGGTGAACATCACAGGCATGAGGCTTCCTGCCATTTAGAAAGCCTCATGTACACACACACACACACACACACACACATATATATATATACTGCTGATGTTGGAATGTTGACCCTGTGCTAACTTGCATATGATAAATAAAGCAGAAATTGAAATTGAAATTGAACTGCAACTAAACAGGCATTCTTGATATGTGTCCCGTGTTTTAATAGTAGCAGTTCTAGCAGTGTAAACAAGACTTGGCAGGAGATCAGAATGAAGTACGACAACATTTTTTTACATTTTTTTAAACCGCCAAATAAAAACAGGCACATTCCCGTGAGAACAGCACACAGTCTGCGCTTCATTCATTGCTGTTAGTAAGGTACTGCTTAACAGGCTGTACCTTACGTATAAAAACATAGTCCCCCAATCTATAATACACTTAAAACATGCTGTAACCAAAAGAATCATTGATAACAGGGAGCTTCCAGCTGGCTTTAAACTGAAACTCTAACCTGCTAAGTGTTAGTGTTTATTCTGTCAGCTGCGGACTCCGTGCTGTTTAAAGGTTTGACAATAAATATTAAATAGAAACTTCACACTATAAATCTGATATGAGGTCAGCAAGTAGCCGAGAATGTAGGCGTCCCGTTTTAGGATCGTATCATTATGTAAAATAGTTTGTCAGCAAAAAAAAAGAAAAAGAAAAAAAAAGAAGAAGAATTCAAGAAATATTTGATATTTATTAATGCTCATTAAGGAAACACAAAGACATTACACGATAAACTTTAGACCCTCTTACTTCTAGTGAAGCTGTTTTCAGGAGAACAGATTGCAATTGTAATGTAAGCTCAGGTTTTACGCAAGTGTCTTTCTGCCACCCCAGAGGACATACGTTAATGTGCCACCTGCGTGTATGCGCACATCGCTTCATAGGTTTAATAGCACATTCAGGCATTATTTATTACAGACTGAGTAGAGAGAAGTCGCTCGCTGTATGCCGAAAAAAATGAAGCTCATTTCAGTTTATTTCTACTCTGTTTCATAAAATTCTGAGCCGGGGCTCGCCCCTAAACACTCGGCGTAGTAGGAGTTTTGTGACCCCTACTACGCCGAGGAGTCACTGCGTGAACAACTCTGAGCAATCCACGCAAAGTGCGATTACGCACTCGTTCTGATAACATCTCCCCTCCCCCAAATAAAGTGCCCTTGTAGCAAAAATCACAACCACATGACAGGCCTTGTTTCAGTTACATTTCATGCAATTTGCATTAAATTGCGTGCCACAAAAAATACTCAGATACTCATGTTCAAAACTGACTAGATCTTCTGCATGTTGCAATTTCAACAAGAAGGAGAGACGTTCTAAGCATTCAACAGTTGTCACACCCAGTTTTTATTGACCTCTAGAAAAGAAGTTAGAAAACGACAGGGACGCGCTTTTATGAATGCTCGTGGTACAGGTGTGGAACAGGTTATTCTGCCCCAGTGCGTCACAGTGTGTGGCACAAGCAGACTAACATCCACTCCTCCTTCGTTAGCTTTGTAGCCTGGGAACATTATTTTCAGCTGATGTGTCGTGTTAAAAACAAGCACAGAAATGCATTTTTTCAAATGAAATTCTCCGCGTTTATTTTCTAGTTTGACGGTAGGAGATGATTTTTTTTCAAGGCAACTAATTAGTTAACCTGCAGTCACCTGCAACATTATTATTGTTGTGCAGGGTGGAGCGCTGCGGGTGACTGGGAGGGTCAGCAACTGGTGTCTAGGGATGGTCGATGCACAGTGCTTAGAAAGCATAGAAAGCGCAGATGTTTTAAAACTCTGCTTCGGAGTGTGGTTAAAAATACCAGGTAACGTGACCATGGAGTTTCGACAGGTGGCACATCTGCTGGTTTTAGGCACTTTGATGCTACCTTTCTCTATTTATTACAAACGGGCACGCGCATATTAAAGAATATCCGATCTTTCATTATCTCAAACACAGAGGAAGCTGAGTCTGAAAGAGGCTATCATAATAAATATATCAGTTTTTTTTTCATCATTACATTTTATTTTATAAAGTGATATGAAGAGCACTGTTCACAGCCACAGCTTGTTGTTTTTATGATGCTGGCTTGTTTGTACTTCCCCCAAAACATGTATTAATAATAATTAATAAAAATAAATAAAAGTCTGGTATAATCAATACCCTTATTTAGAATTGCTCAGGACTGTCTTTGTGTGTGTGTGTTTCACAACATTAGATGTCACTTTCGCAACTAGTGTAAACCACCTTTTTGATGAAAGTGATGATAATGAAAAGAAGATATAATCGGTCACAAAATCATCTTGCTGTGAATTACTGGAGGTTGTGATCACCATCGCTCACTGATTCAGGACGAGTTTGATGCCAGATCTGAGGTAGCAGCCCTTGTTAATCCATGACACATTACCAGCCTCTGAAAGTCCGTCATCGTTCGGTGATTTTGTGAAAGGCTCCCTAGAACTGCTGATGAATTTTTTGGTAAAGTTTGGAGTGGTCTGCATTACACCGACACTACAACAATTATCCCAAGGGACTGAACAACGCTGTATTCACTCAGAGTACAGCCGTCTGGAAGCTGGTAACCTGTTGCTCAACTTAGAACCTCAAGAGTCACAGAGCACAGTGCCTTATTTAATTTTTTGTTGACCTGTTTTTCAAGTGTCTTTATGGCTCTGGGTTATTGCACCTTATAACCAATCCAGATATTTTTGGCCACTTAAAATATCTTTATAAAACAATTCAGTTAAATTTGCTGCAATTTCTGCTACCCTCTTAGCCAGAAACATCTTAAAGAAGACATTTTTAATGCCGATAATACTTTTTCACTGGATAAATAAAATATATAAAAGAAATAAAAGAAGAAAAGTCACTTTTCCAAAAACTGCAGCTTCTACAGTACCTTGAGACAGAAATGTTGTTTGTGACTCAAGAGGTCATGAAATCATTCATGATGCGTACATTTGACTTGTTTCAGATATTAAAGGCCAACAAGCCATTTACAGCAGTTTAAAATCATTTTTTTGGCAAAATACCGGACCTCTGTTACTCCTGTCTACTTACCTTTGACATCCTCTCCAAGTGTGTAGCGCCTTTGCTCTGCAGTGACAGTGAAGGGTGATGGTGCATGCTGTGGGCTCAGCCCAGAGTGGTGGAGTTGCATGTCTTCACAGCTGTCTATAACCAGTTCTAAACGGTGGCCCCAGATCAGTGGAGCAGTGCACAGCAGCAGCAACACAAGAAGATCCATTGCAATGAAATGATTTTCCGGGCGACTCGTTGCTGTCAGTGAAAAAGACTTCCAGTATTACAGTACTACTGATGAGCAGGGTGAAGCACCGCAGGTGAAACTGGTAGTGCTGGTAACTGATGATCATTTGACGCTAGATACTTCTTTTTCAGACCGTTGTCTTTTTTTGACAGTTTGTCGAGCTGAAGAAGCAGATGTTTCGCAATTCTAATCCGAAATGTGGTTAAATACACCCATGACATGTGACTATGGAGTGTTCAGGCAGGGGAGGAGCCAGGATTGTCATTTCAGGAACCAGAGTCATTTGGGCTTGGCCCTGTAAATACTGAATTAATGTTTTTAAATATTTCCGCCATCTATCTCTGCTTTCTATCTCTCATTGTTATTTGTACACTGAATTGTGAAGACTGATATAGGCTATCCATTAACTTTTAACACTTAGATCAAACGTGTAACTGAATAAATCAGCAGAGAGATGGGCGCACTGCCCCGCAAATTCATTAAATGATCTCAATAGAAGCCGCCCACACTTTTAGGGAGAAAAAAGAAAACAGGAAGTTGACGCCAGTTTAGTTGATATTTTTTCAGAAAATGTATTTGCGGTTCACTTCATTCTCACCCTAACTGACACGCATAGAACCATGTGTACTCAGATTTAAAAGGTATTGGTCAACGTAAAATCAACTACGTGGTAATTTAATATATAGGCCTATAGTCAGTTATTTAGAAGTAAAGACATTTAGTCTTTTATTAATGTAAATATTTATTTTGCATTATTTGAAAATTAAAAATAAAAGCTGTTTGGCATTGTTTAGACACCAACTCCCAGAAAGCTTAAAAGTCAGCAAAAACCACCCAGCATTGCAGGGTTTTTTTCCAGGGATGTCAAAAAACGAAGCAGACTCAGCCGCAAAAACAATCTGAAAACCTTTGAAGTTATCACTAAACATATCAGTCTTTTCCGAGTGCATTTTATTTTGTAAACTGGTTTGTTGTGTATTTCGCGGATATCCTTAGAAGCTGAAACAGCATCTCAGCAGACTGAAGAAAAGCAGCACACTGTTCACTACAGTCACAGCCTGCACTGTTAAAGCTTAAAGCTGCAGCGCCCGGATTACTTGCGTTGCCAGCTACTTCCGTGCCACTGATAAAACTATGGGGCGCCGTTTGTAAACTGAAACATGCCGAAATTAACGGCAACATTTTTCCACATTTAGCTCTAAATCTTACAAAAACATGTTTTTTCGAGTCATTTTTTACAACATTTAGTAAAATTTTAAATGTTAAATCTAAATGCTAAATGTTAAATCTAAATGTTAAATCTAAATGCTAAATGTTAAATATAAATATTATATATAAATCTAAATGTTAAATGTTAAATCTAAATATTATATCTAAATGTAAATGTTAGCATTTAGCAAGCAGAGGTTCCCAAAGTGTGGGGGCCGCCCCTAGGGGGGGGCGCAGAGCCATTGCAGGGGGGCGCGGTATGAAAAGAAAAAAAAAAAAGAGCGCTTGGACACTGTGGACAGGTTTTTGACGGGGCTCCCACATAAACGCAAAGCAGGAGATGAAGCATCGCCAAATATGTTTCCAAACCAACTTCCTTCCAAGACAAAGACTAGAAAATATGGTGAAGCATATCTTCCCTTTGGCTTCACCTGCACAAGTGCCAAGGTAGGTCTCCCCTGCAAAATTAGTTTCCCTGCGTCGGGAGCAGCGCTGGCCTCTCCAAATCACGGGCCGTTTATCAATGCCCAAGTACGCGAGTACGTACTCGCGTTCTCGGTGAGTACGTACTCGCCGAGAACGCACGGGAGTACGTACCCGCCGAGAACGCGAGCACGGACTCGCGATATGTACAATTGGAACGCCTGCGTACGTGATGATGTCACAGGTCCGGAGTTTTTACTGCCGTCCCCTCCTAATTGAACTGTGAGTAACATGTTATGAAGCTTAACTGTAATCACAGCCAAACCGGTTTACTCAGGAACAAATACAACACTCAAATAAACCTAACATTAACATTTGGAAGTGATCTAAGTGACTTATATATCATTTTTAACCTCAGTAGTGAAACCTCTATTAATAAAAATAGTGTACATGTACATACGTGTACATACCTTAATAAAAACAAGCAGGTGAGATGTTAGAACGCTTTTATTTCTATTCTAGTGGACACTCAATACTATAGACAGCTGCTGGGGTTTCTTTAACCTGAGTAGTGAGAAGACCGCGAGCGGGGGGCTGGGGGGGGTTGAAAACGATGTGCCGGGAGTCCGCTGTTGAGTTTCGGACGAAATGCATTCTGGGATATATAGCTGTCCCAAGTCCACACCGATGCATGCTCGATAAAACGGGCGGATCGAGAACACATCCGGGACTTTTTCGCGTTCTCGGCTTGATGCGTACTTCGAATTGGAACAGTACTTGGTCTCCGACTGATGACGTATCACGAGTACACGAGAACGCAAGTACGCACAAGTACGCATATTGATAAACGCCCACGGTGTTGTGCCCAAAAGTGATTGTCTGCCAGAAACTGATTGCCGTCCGCGGGAGCGCGCGCAGCTGCTTAAAGCTGCAGCGCCCGGATTACTTGCGTTGCCAGCTACTTCCGTGCAACTGATATAACGTGGGGGGGGGGAACCAAACACATTTATGCCTTTATTATTCGGCAAAGGTATGCATTTATGGAACTTTAACGTTTCTTGTAACCGAATTATGACGCTTACCAGAAGGTTGCTTTCAGTGTGTAGCGCAGTCACGAATGACTACACGCATCACGATGGAATAATTAATGCCTACAGGTTTAGTATGTCTACTCTCGTTGTTCATATTTGTTATAAGACTGTCGAATAGTAGTTAAAAAAATAAAGACCTATTGTGCCAGTATCACCATGACTCTTTCTTGTTTGTTCAGAATAACGACTGAGAACATGGCATTTTAGCGCTACCAAAAAGTGATTGTGGCCTATAACTTGTCACTGAAACAATATTTCGGTTTCAAACTTGTTGGATATATTCCAGAAGGGTTACATGTGACATATTATATCTCAAACAGTCCATTAGAACTGCTGAATAACTTGTACAGGAACAATAACACTGATAATATGCAATTTCCAACCTGCCAAAAAGTGATTGTGGTCTATAACTTGTCACTGAAATACTATTTCTGCTTCAAACTTGGCGGATGTCATTCAGAAGGGTCCTATGTGACATATTATATGTCAAACAGTCCCTTAGAATTGCTAGATAACCTTTAAGAGAACAATAAAACCGATAAAATGCCATTTTCAGCCTGCCAAAAAGTGATTGCCGCCTATATCTTGTCACTGAAACAATATTTCTGCTTCAAACTTGACTGATATCATTCAGAAGGATCATATGTGACACATTATATCCCAATCAGTCTCTAAGAAATGCTGAATAACTTTTAAAGGAACATTAACATTGATAATATGCCATTTTCGACCTGCCAAAAAGTGATTGTGGACTATATCTTGTTACTGAAACAATATTTCTGCTTCAAACCTGTTGGGTATCATCCAAAAGGATCATATGTGACACATCATATCCCAAACAGTCTCTAAGAAATGCTCAATAACTTTTAAAGGAACATTAACATTGATAATATGCCATTTTAAGCCTGCCAAAAAGTGATTGCCACCTATATCTTGTCACTGAAAAAAATGTTTCTGCTTCAAAATTGTTGGATATCATCCAGAAGGGTTACATGTGACATATATCTCCATCAGTCCCTTAGAACTGCTGAATAACTTGTACAAGAACAATAACACTGATAATATGCCATTTTCAAGCTGCCAAAAAGTGATTGTGGCCGATAACTTAAGGGCTTTGGGGTCCTTAGGGACTAGTAAAGCGCTATACAAATACAGGCCATTACCATAACTTGTCACTGAAACAATATTTCTGCTTCAAACTTGTTGGGTATCATCAAGAAGGGTTAAATGTGACACACAGGAGCCCAAACATTCCCTTAGAAGTGCTGAATAACTTTTAAAAGAACATTAATACCGATAATATGTCATTTTCAACCTGTGCATAAAACGTCAAATTTCAAAAATGTTGTAATTCAAAAATAATACAAAAAAAGGATAACGGCCAAATGGAAACAGGTGGGAGGAGATCTGCTTAAACACATTAGGAACACTAAGTAATAGGAAAGAGAAAACAAACGGTAATAAAAATGTCATTCCAATACAGCACTTATTAATTGAAATGAAAACCAAAAACGAATAACAATTACATCCAATTAAAGAAGAAACCACCAGTTAAAATAAACTAACAAATAGACCAGAAACGGGGTACAGCGGAAGCTCAACACCAGTAAACCATGGAACAACATATATATTAATTCTTTGCATACAGTAACTATGCTAACATGTTAGGAAACACAAAATAATTGAATAATCCTACAAACAAACTGCAATCAAAGCTGAACTATAATGTTGTGAACAACACAGAAACACACACAGCAACACAAACATAAATTAATGAATTAATAAACAAATAAAAAAAACAAATATTATAGGAGACAACGATACAAAACAATAAACATTTCAAATCCCTAGAAAAATTGACAGCGACCCTAACTTTCTGACCAGCATGCTTCACAAACAAATGGGGGGGTTTTTTGCTCTTGCGGGGCTTCTTGGCACAGCTCCTGTGTCACCACCACCCTGGTCAGTGTTTTCATTACAATCTTCCTCCTCAGAATCTGTACCCAACAAAGTGTCCAACACAGACCTCTTCTTTGTCAGGGGACTCGGTTGTATATTTGGCTGTGCAGAAAATACACACAAAAAAGGATCCAATTACCAAGTGATTTTAGTGATGGTAAATAAACACAGAGGATATTGCTTGTGAACAGTTTATTAGACAGATTAAAGTAGATAACCAATAACTAATAGCAATAACTCATATAACTAATTTCTCGTTCCACAGGGTGCACATAGAAACCTCGGTTTTATTTGATCGTCATCATGGCAGGGTGTTTTTTCTTTGCATGTGGTTTTGCAAGTGCGTGTAAAAGTGTGCGTTTGCTCAGTAGTCCAGTGCACAGATGAGTGCAACACCCCGTTTGATCCAGTGCCTCTGGGTGTGACGTGTTGGCAACTCCAACGATATCACATACTTGGTAGAGTGGCCGGTGGTGCAAAAGCACACAGAGCACTTCAGTGACTTAAAGACAAAAGTGTTTTAAACCATTTCTGTTTTTTCATCGCTACACTGAGGGAAGGATTTGTGAGCAGCCTAAGGTGCCAAGATGTTGGCATTGCGAGTGGAAAAAACTGAGCTGCACTTTCAGCACTTTCAGATGCTTCATGAAATTGGACCCTCACCTGGAGTCTATTTTGGGTGAGTAATAAAACCAGCAAACAGAGATACGCACAAACCTATGACAGCACACCTACTGGCTACAGATCATAACCTGAGCCAGAGTTTCACAAACATGGACTTTTCTTTTGTTTTTTCCCCACAAATTTACAAAAAACTCTAATAAATCTATATTATCTCTCATAATCTCTATACTAATCTATATCACTCCTCTATATACTGACCAGCTCGTGTGAGTGTCTTGTAGATAGGGCATACATAGATCCCTGAGGCTGGAGGTTTTCAGTTGGGTTTGGGGATCAGCCAGATGACGGCCGTTTGCGTGTAGAGCTCCTTGGGTCTGGACTCTGTGAGCTGACCTGCCTTGTTATCCCAGCGAGCCCCCTCCAGGAATAGACCGTGAATGTAGCAGCCTGTGTCTGGTATTTCTGTAATCTCTGACACTGACTTCACTAATACCTGAAGGATAAATCATCACAAAACAGTAGGTAGGTCAAGACCACTGAAAACCTGGGTTAGGGTTGGGGGGTAAAGTCATTATGAATATAGCACTTTATATACATACAGATACGAAGCAATGTTCTAAATCTGTAAGACTGTTCTTTAAAACATTGCTGCTAGTGAGGCAGCCTACGGTCTGACCTCAAAGTCAAATCCAATCGTGTCAATTGAGGTCCCGGAGCGACGGGCATAATTCTGGAGGGTTCCGGTGAGAAAAGCCTGCGGGAAAAAGAAGCCGCTAATCCAGAACGCAGGTGGAATGCCGTTAGAGATCCATCTCTGTAGGAAATTGATCCTCTGAAGCAGGTCTGACACCCAGGAGGCCAGAGGCTTCAGAGACGCGTAGGCCTGAAGAACGAGAACAGCGGAGTCAAACTGTTGTATTGGTTGTATGCTCTGCGCATTCTTAGAAAGCACATTATTACATTTTAGGAGGAGAACAGAAATATCACCAAAAATTTATTTGATTTTCTGCCCAGTGAAATGGCATTTCAAATATTCAAGTCACAAGTGTGCACAATCTAGAAATACAAAAATTTGAAGAAAAAAGGATAACAACAGAGAGAAAAAAAGAGAATACATTCACATGTGCAGCCCCTGCTACAAAGTGAGTCACATGTAAAGTAACAGCTGTGTGTGCCTTGCCTTGCCACATATCAGGCACCGCATTGTTGAATAAGCTGCGGGCCATAAGCTCGAGCGCTGATGACATCACCACTGAACCTTTCAAAGCCTTCACAGTATCTCTGAGACCTGTGTTTTGGAAATGACAGTCTTCATTACAAAGCTTTCTTCGTTATGAATTAGCATACATGTTTTTATTGAACATTTGAAGAACTAGCAAAAAAACCAGAAACTGTTGTAGTAGAGGACATAAAGTCAGAGATAGAAACGACAAGGAGCAGGTGCATCTAGTACAGGTAGAGCTGCTGCAAAAACCCACAGAGCTCAGCAGCCAGCGCAACAAATTCTGGATCCTTTGCTTTTAGTTAGCAGTTAGCATTAGCAGCACATCCTGCGTCTGATGTGAAAGGACCTTTATGCTGCGCACTGTGACTCACAGCAATGGTCCCGGGTCAGCCCTGACTTTGTGTTAAACTAATCCTAAAGTAATAATGGTATTTCTAATCACTGACATACCACAACTTTATCCTTTCAACAGCTGCTGAAAGTAAGGTGACCTAGCTGCTATCGGATATTTATATAGAGATCCTCCAGCTTCAAACTGTATTACCCTTCAAGGACCTGCAGTTCAAAAAAGTGCCCCTCCGACAGCCAAACCCATCTGTTCTCTGATTGGATTGTTACATTTGTGATTGACATGACATTGACCAATCAGATGACAGGAAGAAAAATAGGGTCAAAATTCATACCTGTAACTTGCAGGGGTTTTTTTGGCTAAGTCCACACACAAATCTTTTTTTACACATACAAATCTTTTTTACGCACGCACAAATTCTTTTTACACACACACAAATCTTTTTTACACACACAAATCTTTTTTACGCACGCACAAATTCTTTTTACACATACAAATCCTGATTTACAAGTACAAAATATTTATGACCACATTTTGAGCCCATAGATGACCTCCAGCAGCTTGTTATATCTGAAAGATTAAAAAAAAAAACCCCCACATAATTACAAGTTACTAAAGCACTAATAACCACATGCCCACAGTTTGAGTAAAACGCAATTTTCAGGGCATGACTTACCAGAAATCTACTAATATGTGTGAGGTAATGAGACACTCCCAGATCAGGTTGATTAATGTGCAAAAATTTCTTTTTGTGCATAGTTCCACAAAAACAGATAAGCATTCACCTTGCAGAGGAATGATGAAATGACCCCGTATATTTCATTCCTCCTCAAATTTCTTCATGATAACAAAAAATCTTCACTTAATGGACAAAATATTTCTACTCTCTCGATTAGAAAAAAAAAAAAAAAAAAGTTTGTTGATCAATACGAATGACTCGGGAGATGCTAAGTCGGATTCTGGGACCTTCAGCCTCCAGACTCACTCTGGACAAATTTCTGACGCCAGCTACATCAGCTCATACACAAGTATGATTACATAGTTATTGATATCTATTTGAGTGGTGTTTCTTTTAAAACCCTTTTTGCCATTCCACTCTGCTCTTATAATGAAGATCTGAGTGGAATGACATTTTAACCATGTAATTAATTGTTTAATAGTACAGCCTAATGTTACCTGATGACCTCCTGGATGAGCACAGTGTTCATGGACTCCTCGTAGAGCACCGGGTATTTTTCCATCACTTCTTCAATGTCAAAAGGAGGAGGGATCTTTTCAACGATGCCTGCCACTATCTCCTTCACTATCTGTAGCGAAGAAAGAAACACAGATCATAGACAACACATCACATGCCCCGCACCTCTCAAACTCTATTTAATTACAAAGCAATCAATAACAATTAGTGCTAAATTGAATTATTAAGCAATCAATAACATGATGCTAGTAGTAATAATAAAGACATCTAAAGACAAATGAATCTGTATCGGTACCTCCTCAAGAGTTTTGCCCCCAGCAGATGTAGCTCGGGGCTGGAGACGAACCACAGCTTCTAACAAGGCAAAGGCCTCATTCTGAGCAAAGCTGATGTTAGCGTTGTCATGGAGACCAAAGATCTCAGGTGTGTCATTGATGGGCAAACCACAAATGTATGCCAAATAACCCTAGGGTCACAATTGCCATGACAGCGAGTCAGTCAAGCAGTCAGTGTTTGACATGATCACAGTTAACATTTTACAGCATTTTTAACAAAATGTCTTGATTGGACTACATTTCTAGTCTAAGCTTAAATCACAAGCTTTCTGCAATCTGTGTTACTGCAGGCAAATACTCACAGCCTCTCTTGTTATATTTCCTTGTTTGGGAATGCAGCACAGTAAGTCCTGTGATAGTTTAACTTCTCTGAGCTGTGGAAACTTTTGTTCTCTATGACTGATTTGTATTTGATGGCTGTGTGACTCATGGTGTTTTACATGACTGATGTTTCCCCCCAGGCTTGGCTAACTCAGCCTTACTTCCAAAAAATGTATATAGCATGACTCTTTTCTGCTTTTTAAAAAACATATGCCCCTATTTAAGTTTGATAAGGCACACACTTGCCTTTTATACTTTGCTTGTCTCACAATCAATAGCCTGTTATAAACTCTGTTTACTATACATAATTTTGAAAGTTCTGAGTTTATCTAACCTTGATATCCAGTTTTGTGTCTATTTGCTGGTAGACTCCAGATGCAGAGTAGACGTGATCACTACTGAGGACAGCAGGACAATAGAAGTCCTCCAGCACACTGAGCAGACATCGTCTGTCCCAGTCATCTGTCACATGGCCACCATAATTAATCTCCCCTGCAGTGTATTTTAGAACCTGGACAGGTGGAGGACAGCAATGGGAGACAGACAAATGAACATGCTCGGCACAGGCAGATGCACACACATAATTTCTACTGAAAACCTGAACACAGGCGTCTTTCCTAGATGGCCTGTGTTTCTGCTTATAGCTTATACATCAACTATCTGTAAGAAACATTCTTATAACTGTAAGAAACAGTATGTATAAGTAGGAGCAATTTGAAACATCATCTTCAAATAGGTAATGAAACAGAGACAGAAGTGTTGCCTCCACCTTGTATGGGATGTCCTGGTACTCATCCAGGAACATTTTGAGCTGGCTGATACAGATGTTCAGGTCGCCATCAGTGAACTCATAGGGAATGTTGAAGCCCAAAGGGCCAAACTTTCGTCTCTACAAAGCAATTCCATGGAACAGGCAGAGAGACAGGAGCAAAGACTTAAAGTCTGCTGTCTAGACAAGAAAGAAGAGGAGAGGAACCATCCATAGCAAATCTACACACTGGTTTGAGAAGACTTTACTATAGGTTGTCAAACCAAAGCAGCAGGAGCTAAATATGGGAAACCAATCAGAGACACTAGAAGTACTTGAGACAGACCTTGGTGGAAGAGGAGAGAAAATCATTAGTGAGCCTCATGTAGGTTTTCTGTAGGTTGGCCTTGATGCCTCTTGGAGGTTCAATGGTCATCTTGGAACCTTTCTGCAGAACAGACACCGGGAACTTATTGCTGGGAAGACTTGTGAGCCACAGGCGGAAGTTCTTGTGCACCTGTACAGGAAAAGAGACAGATTTTTCCCTTGGAATATAAAGGATGAAAAAGCTCTGTGTCCTTGGCTAGTCTAGCATATACACACTGAGGATCTGTTTTGCTTCTGGTTTATATTTGTGTCCTCTTGTTATCACCTTTAGTGGGTTGATGTTTTCAATAAGTCTCTCCAGGGTAGGCATCCAGCTTGGTGCCAGATGACAGTTCTGGAAAAAAAACCCAGTGACCTCTTTCCATGGCATCGTGCATCATACTCTCAGCCCAGGGGCCCTGAATCACACAAATGACAGCATTTCTGATAGGTTTAATATGGAGAAGCTGGTCTCATAAATAATATTTTGACTGTGGGCCTCAGTGCATCTCCCTACACTGGAAAAAATGGCCCTCCAAAAACAAGAAAAAAAAACTTAATACAAGATATTTTAGCTTGAAACAAGTGAAAATTCTCTTGACAAGATTTCTTGAAATAAGACAGTTTAATAAGCCTTACAAGATCTTGAAATTAGCCAGAAAAACTCATTCTTAGCTATATTTTACTAGTGTTGTGAAGTTTGTGTCTCATAATAAGTTTGTGACGCTCAAAAGTAGCATTTTCCCCTCAAAAGTAGCTTCTTTTTTTAAACCTTCCAACATCACACTCTTTGTTTTAAGTGTATATAACTTATTTTGAGTTCCAAAATGTGACACTGTTCTAGATTTAAGTACAACACCTTACTTGAAATAAGATCAGAAACTGGCATTTTGAGACAAAATTTATTTAAGTTAGCTTTTTACTAGCATTTTTTAGTGTGCCTATGCCAAGAGGCACACTTATTACTATTCGTCGGATTTATTATTATTATTATTATTATTATTATGTGTGCCTATGACAAGAGGCACACATATTACTATTCGTCGGATTTATTATTATTATTATTATTATGTGTGCCTATGGAAAGAGGCACACATATTACTATTCGTCGGATTTATTATTCTTATTATGTGTGCCTATGGAAAGAGGCACACATATTACTATTCGTCGGATTTATTATGTGTGCCTATGGAAAGAGGCACACATATTACTATTCGTCGGATTTATTATTCTTATTATTATTATTATTCTCCATCTTCCGCCTAAATTTCGGCACGTATCACGCCCCGCAGTTTTGAGACAAGCTTCATATATGTTACCTCATTTTGTGCGGCCGGATCTGGAATGGTGTGCTATGACTTTTGGTGTTTATGAATTTTATAGTTTTTTAAATATTAATATTTTAGTGAAAATTTTCCCGCGCTCCTCTGCCAAACAGTTTTGACATTAGGATTACATATGTTAGATCATTTTGTGCGGCTGGAGCTGGACTATTATGTTGTGACTTTTGGTGTTTATGACTTTTATAGTTTTTTAAATATTAATATTTTAGTACAAATTTAGGCCAATTCATCTTTTGGCGCCAAATAAACAGACTTCATTTGTGGTGTCTTGGCTCTCTCTAGTGGTATACCGGGAGTAGTACAGCCGAAAAGATTTATCCTTGTGTTGAAAACTCCATATCCCACAATTCATAGCACGCCTCTACAGAGTGAACAATGGCGGCCACCACTTCGTTTTATATGTCTTTTATTCGTGTTTCTAGGTCACAAAATAAACTTTTAAGATATTTTCAGGCGAGAATGTAGGTGTGTAAACTTCAAATATCTGCTTGTTTTATCAAGACATCCCATATTTAGCGACAGTGCTCTGACGACGTTGGTCCTGCCTGACAGCTAGCCGGCTACCTAGCTAGCTGCCGCACTTGGCTGCAAATGGATAGCGAGGGGACTCTCTCTGTCGTTTCACCTCCCCGGTCTCTCGCAAATGCTCGCACAGAATCGGAGTTACAGCTGGATGTGGAAAAAATAACTGAGTTGTTTGGTGGTGCTATAACGCGGAGCTACAACAGTGGGCAGCTATCCACCGGTGTATGACAGAAAGGACATGCCGCGACCGCCGATCAACCGGTGTTTGCTAACGCGGAGGTCAATCGTGGATCAGGGAAAGCGAAGGCAGGAGCGTGAGGTGAACTGAATTTCAGGTAAGAAGTTATGACCTGCACTCTATTTGGGTCAGATATAAACCGAGTTTAGGTGTAGTTTATTTAGCAGCAGTTCTCTTATGTGTTGCTGATAGCCGGCTAGCTAGCTAGCGCCGCTAGCATAGTTAGCTAGCACCGCTAGCGACCCTTCGTGAAAAAGCACCCAGGCTTGGCTTATATTGAGGCGGGTGAAACTCGTGTCAGCACCCGGTCGCTCGCCGACAGTATGTGTTTTAGCTGGACTTATTTTTCGTTTATATGGACCGATGATTTATTTATTTATTCATTTTAGTAACGGTATAAACAGTGAAAGGTGGTGGATTGGCCAGATGTAAACTTCAAATATCTGCTCGTGTTACCAAGACATCCCATATTAGCTCTGATGTTTTCGGTGCCTGCAAAGAGCTAGACAGGTAGCTAGCTAACCCGAGCTGGCTGTCTTTTTGACTCAGGGTCATAGCTGGACTTATTTTTCGTTTTTATGAGCCGATGAGGGGTTTTTTTTTAGTAACGGTACAAACAGTGAAAGGCGGTGGATTGTCCAGATGCTGGTCGATGTGGAAAAAATAACTGAGTTGTTTGGTAGTCGCTGACGCGGAGCTACAACTGAGGGCAGCTATCCACCGGTGTGTGTCAGAAAGAACATGCGGGGAACGAGGCGGCGAGGCGACCGCCGATCGACCGGTGGTAGATCGTGGATCAGGGAAACCGAAGGCAGGAGAAGCAGGCGGCTGCCGGTCGGAGCGTGAGGTGAACTGAATTTCAGGTAAGAAGTTATGACCTGCACTCTATTTGGGTCAGATATAAACCGAGTTTAGGTGTAGTTTATTTTCGTTGTGCTGACTTTTTACAATCAGTTATAATAACTCGTACTGCGTGGTAGCTAGCACGATGGAGTTTCTATACAGCTGTGTGCGCGCTAAGTTACTGATGTTGAACTTTATGACAGCCTCCCCTGTCATTCTCTCGCCTGTTCAAACTTCAGTCATGAAACTGATCAATGATCGGCTTTTCTCTCTTGTTTGTTTATCGCGCTAAACAACAGCAGCACGTTTAAGCTTGATCAGCTGTTGTTAGAATTCATTTGATTTTAATTTCTAGTATCAGCTGATGTTTGCTGGAGCCACAGCTGTAGAAGCGGCTGGTCGAAACCAGGAGATGACCTTACTGAATCATCAGAGCTGAACTGGTGATGGAGAAACAGGTTTACCTTTTTTTTAGGTGACATGAATGAGTTGAAGGGAAGTTATGAACTGTTTCTGAGAGAAATAAACACCAAGCTCCTTTTTTTATTTAGCTGACAGCTGGTAACTGTGCAGGGGCGGATCTAGCAAAGCTTTTGCCAGGGGGCCAGGTAGGGCATTAACAGAGAAAGGTGGACACAAAGATATACTTTTCTTTCTTACTCTCATACAGGGAGTGCAGAATTATTAGGCAAGTTGTATTTTTGAGGAATAATTTTATTATTGAACAACAACCATGTTGTTGAACCCAAAAAACTCATTAATATCAAAGCTGAATGTTTTTGGAAGTAGTTTTTAGTTTGTTTTTAGTTTTAGCTATTTTAGGGGGATATCTGTGTGTGCAGGTGACTATTACTGTGCATAATTATTAGGCAACTTAACAAAAAACAAATATATACCCATTTCAATGATTTATTTTTACCAGTGAAACCAATATAACATCTCCACATTCACAAATATACATTTCTGACATTCAAAAACAAAACAAAAACAAATCAGCGACCAATATAGCCACCTTTCTTTGCAAGGACACTCAAAAGCCTGCCATCCATGGATTCTGTCAGTGTTTTGATCTGTTCACCATCAACATTGCGTGCAGCAGCAACCACAGCCTCCCAGACACTGTTCAGAGAGGTGTACTGTTTTCCCTCCTTGTAAATCTCACATTTGATGATGGACCACAGGTTCTCAATGGGGTTCAGATCAGGTGAACAAGGAGGCCATGTCATTAGTTTTTCTTCTTTTATACCCTTTCTTGCCAGCCACGCTGTGGAGTACTTGGACGCGTGTGATGGAGCATTGTCCTGCATGAAAATCATGTTTTTCTTGAAGGATGCAGACTTCTTCCTGTACCACTGCTTGAAGAAGGTGTCTTCCAGAAACTTGCAGTAGGACTGGGAGTTGAGCTTGACGCCATCCTCAACCCGAAAAGGCCCCACAAGCTCACCTTTGATGATACCAGCCCAAACCAGTACTCCACCTCCACCTTGCTGGCGTCTGAGTGGGACTGGAGCTCTCTGCCCTTTACCAATCCAGCCACGGGCCCATCCATCTGGCCCATCAAGACTCACTCTCATTTCATCAGTCCATAAAACCTTAGAAAAATCAGTCTTGAGATATTTCTTGGCCCAGTCTTGACGTTTCAGCTTGTGTGTCTTGTTCAGTGGTGGTCATCTTTCAGCCTTTCTTACCTTGGCCATGTCTCTGAGTATTGCACACCTTGTGCTTTTGGGCACTCCAGTGATGTTGCAGCTCTGAAATATGGCCAAACTGGTGGCAAGTGGCATCTTGGCAGCTGCACGCTTGACTTTTCTCAGTTCATGGGCAGTTATTTTGCGCCTTGGTTTTTCCACACGCTTCTTGCGACCCTGTTGACTATTTTGAATGAAACGCTTGATTGTTCGATGATCACGCTTCAGAAGCTTTGCAATTTTAAGACTGCTGCATGCCTCTGCAAGATATCTCACTATTTTTGACTTTTCTGAGCCTGTCAAGTCCTTCTTTTGACCCATTTTGCCAAAGGAAAGGAAGTTGCCTAATAATTATGCACACCTGATATAGGGTGTTGATGTCATTAGACCATACCCCTTCTCATTACAGAGATGCACATCACCTAATATGCTTAATTGGTAGTAGGCTTTCGAGCCTATACAGCTTGGAGTAAGACAACATGCATGAAGGGGATGATGTGGACAAAATACTCATTTGCCTAATAATTCTGCACTCCCTGTATAAAATATTTAGCTTTTATTAAATAGTTATCTGAATCTTACAACCAAAGTTTGTATAATAATACACAAGATTGGCTGTAGACCATTGTTCATCATTCAGAACACTGTGTAAAAATAACAAAAACAAAAAGTGAATGCAAAAGTGCATAAATATTTATTTTACGTGTTTGATATGTGTGGCGGGGCGTGGTCTGCAGTGCCGCTGCAGGGGAGGTGGACCCACCTGAGGGGCATCTGCAATCACACCTCTCGGGCATAGTCTGTGCTCTCTCGGCTGTTTTTTGGGTGTGTGTCGGGCTGTGAGTTGAAAAGCTACAGCTGGCTGGGAGGGTACACCAACCATGTGTGAAAAGTGGTCCATAACGTACTGGTTCAAAGTGTGTTCGTGCAAACATTGTCGGGGTCTGCCGTGGTACAGAGGGACTTCTGCTTATGAACCTGTGTGCACAGCGTCTGCAAATCGGGGCTGTACAAAGTGACCTCATCTTTACCCAAAACTGTAAGCTGTCATCTGTGAGGCGCGAGCGGTGTTTGTTTTTACCATAATTCATGGTGGAGAATGGCTGCTCTTCTGAGTTTTGCTGTCTGTAGCCGTATGAATGGAAAACTACACAGATTAGCAGCGGCATAGGCACACATAAAATTTCTTCTGAAATTTTCGCTTTCTAGTTATTATTATTATTATTCTCCATCTTCCGCCTAAATTTCGGCACGTATCACGCCCCGCAGTTTTGAGACAAGCTTCATATATGTTACCTCATTTTGTGCGGCCGGATCTGGAATGGTGTGCTATGACTTTTGGTGTTTATGAATTTTATAGTTTTTTAAATATTAATATTTTAGTGAAAATTTTCCCGCGCTCCTCTGCCGAACAGTTTTGACATTAGGGTTACATATGTTAGATCATTTTGTGCGGCTGGAGCTGGACTATTATGTCATGACTTTTGGTGTTTATGACTTTTATAGTTTTTTAAATATTAATATTTTAGTGCAAATTTAGGCCAATTCATCTTTTGGCGCCAAATAAACAGACTTCATTTGTGGTGTGTTGGCGCCATCTTTTGGTCCCATTGAAACAAATTTCAAACTTCATTTGTGGTGTGTTGGCTCTCTCTGGTGGTATGCCGGGAGTGGTACAGCCTGTCTACCCTTATTTGGATACCGTAATGACGACAATATCAATGGCGCGCACCCTCGCTGCTTTCAGGAACCATTGGAGGTTTTAAGGTTGCGCGAACCATTGAATAGTTACGGTAAACACAATGGCTTCTATGCTTGGTGGAAAACTCCATATCCCACAATTCATAGCACACCTCTGCCGAGTTAAACAATGGCGGCCACCACTTCGTTTTATATGTCTTTTATTAGTGTTTCTAGGTCACAAAATAAACTTTTAAGATATTTTCAGGCGAGAATGTAGGTGTGTAAACTTCAAATATGTGCTTGTTTTATCAAGACATCCCATATTAGCGACAATGCTCTGACGACCTCGGTCCTGCCTGACAGCTAGCCGGCTACCTAGCTAGCTGCCGCACTTGGCTGCAAATGGACAGCGAGGGGACTCTCTCTCTCCTTTCACCTCCCCGGTCTCTCGCAAATGCTCGCACAGAATCGGAGTTACAGCTGGATGTGGAAAAATAACTGAGTTGTTTGGTGGTGCTATAATGCGGAGCTACAACAGTGGGCAGCTATCCACCGGTGTATGACAGAAAGGACATGCCGCGACCGCTGATCGACCAGTGTTTGCTAACGCGGAGGTCAATCGTGGATCAGGGAAAGCGAAGGCAGGAGCGTGAGGTGAACTGAATTTCAGGTAAGAAGTTATGACCTGCACTCTATTTGGGTCAGATATAAACCGAGTTTAGGTGTAGTTTATTTAGCAGCAGTTCTCTTATGTGTTGCTGATAGCCGGCTAGCTAGCTAGCGCCGCTAGCATAGTTAGCTAGCACCGCTAGCGACCCTTCGTGAAAAAGCACCCAGGCTTGGCTTATATTGAGGCGGGTGAAACTCGTGTCAGCACCCGGTCGCTCGCCGACAGTATGTGTTTTAGCTGGACTTATTTTTCGTTTATATGGACCGATGATTTATTTATTTATTCATTTTAGTAACGGTATAAACAGTGAAAGGTGGTGGATTGGCCAGATGTAAACTTCAAATATCTGCTCGTGTTACCAAGACATCCCATATTAGCTCTGATGTTTTCGGTGCCTGCAAAGAGCTAGACAGGTAGCTAGCTAACCCGAGCTGGCTGTCTTTTTGACTCAGGGTCATAGCTGGACTTATTTTTCGTTTTTATGAGCCGATGAGGGTTTTTTTTTAGTAACGGTACAAACAGTGAAAGGCGGTGGATTGTCCAGATGCTGGTCGATGTGGAAAAAATAACTGAGTTGTTTGGTAGTCGCTGACGCGGAGCTACAACCGAGGGCAGCTATCCACCGGTGTGTGTCAGAAAGAACATGCGGGGAACGAGGCGGCGAGGCGACCGCCGATCGACCGGTGGTAGATCGTGGATCAGGGAAACCGAAGGCAGGAGAAGCAGGCGGCTGCCGGTCGGAGCGTGAGGTGAACTGAATTTCAGGTAAGAAGTTATGACCTGCACTCTATTTGGGTCAGATATAAACCGAGTTTAGGTGTAGTTTATTTTCGTTTTTTACAATCAGTTATAATAACTCGTACTGCGTGGTAGCTAGCACGATGGAGTTTCTATACAGCTGTGTGCGCGCTAAGTTACTGATGTTGAACTTTATGACAGCCTCCCCTGTCATTCTCTCGCCTGTTCAAACTTCAGTCATGAAACTGATCAATGATCGGCTTTTCTCTCTTGTTTGTTTATCGCGCTAAACAACAGCAGCACGTTTAAGCTTGATCAGCTGTTGTTAGAATTCATTTGATTTTAATTTCTAGTATCAGCTGATGTTTGCTGGAGCCACAGCTGTAGAAGCGGCTGGTCGAAACCAGGAGATGACCTTACTGAATCATCAGAGCTGAACTGGTGATGGAGAAACAGGTTTACCTTTTTTTTCGGTGACATGAATGAGTTGAAGGGAAGTTATGAACTGTTTCTGAGAGAAATAAACACCAAGCTCCTTTTTTTATTTAGCTGACAGCTGGTAACTGTGCAGGGGCGGATCTAGCAAAGCTTTTGCCAGGGGCCAGGTAGGGCATTAACAGAGAAAGGTGGACACAAAGATATACTTTTCTTTCTTACTCTCATACAGGGAGTGCAGAATTATTAGGCAAGTTGTATTTTTGAGGAATAATTTTATTATTGAACAACAACCATGTTCTCAATGAACCCAAAAACACATTAATATCAAAGCTGAATGTTTTCGGAAGTAGTTTTTAGTTTGTTTTTAGTTTTAGCTATTTTAGGGGGATATCTGTGTGTGCAGGTGACTATTACTGTGCATAATTATTAGGCAACTTAACAAAAACAAATATATACCCATTTCAATTATTTATTTTTACCAGTGAAACCAATATAACATCTCCACATTCACAAATATACATTTCTGACATTCAAAAACAAAACAAAAACAAATCAGCGACCAATATAGCCACCTTTCTTTGCAAGGACACTCAAAAGCCTGCCATCCATGGATTCTGTCAGTGTTTTGATCTGTTCACCATCAACATTGCGTGCAGCAGCAACCACAGCCTCCCAGACACTGTTCAGAGAGGTGTACTGTTTTCCCTCCTTGTAAATCTCACATTTGATGATGGACCACAGGTTCTCAATGGGGTTCAGATCAGGTGAACAAGGAGGCCATGTCATTAGTTTTTCTTCTTTTAAACCCTTTCTTGCCAGCCACGCTGTGGAGTACTTGGACGCGTGTGATGGAGCATTGTCCTGCATGAAAATCATGTTTTTCTTGAAGGATGCAGACTTCTTCCTGTACCACTGCTTGAAGAAGGTGTCTTCCAGAAACTTGCAGTAGGACTGGGAGTTGAGCTTGACGCCATCCTCAACCCGAAAAGGCCCCACAAGCTCACCTTTGATGATACCAGCCCAAACCAGTACTCCACCTCCACCTTGCTGGCGTCTGAGTGGGACTGGAGCTCTCTGCCCTTTACCAATCCAGCCACGGGCCCATCCATCTGGCCCATCAAGACTCACTCTCATTTCATCAGTCCATAAAACCTTAGAAAAATCAGTCTTGAGATATTTCTTGGCCCAGTCTTGACGTTTCAGCTTGTGTGTCTTGTTCAGTGGTGGTCGTCTTTCAGCCTTTCTTACCTTGGCCATGTCTCTGAGTATTGCACACCTTGTGCTTTTAGGCACTCCAGTGATGTTGCAGCTCTGAAATATGGCCAAACTGGTGGCAAGTGGCACCTTGGCAGCTGCACGCTTGACTTTTCTCAGTTCATGGGCAGTTATTTTGCGCCTTGGTTTTTCCACACGCTTCTTGCGACCCTGTTGACTATTTTGAATGAAACGCTTGATTGTTCGATGATCACGCTTCAGAAGCTTTGCAATTTTAAGACTGCTGCATGCCTCTGCAAGATATCTCACTATTTTTGACTTTTCTGAGCCTGTCAAGTCCTTCTTTTGACCCATTTTGCCAAAGGAAAGGAAGTTGCCTAATAATTATGCACACCTGATATAGGGTGTTGATGTCATTAGACCATACCCCTTCTCATTACAGAGATGCACATCACCTAATATGCTTAATTGGTAGTAGGCTTTCGAGCCTATACAGCTTGGAGTAAGACAACATGCATGAAGGGGATGATGTGGACAAAATACTCATTTGCCTAATAATTCTGCACTCCCTGTATAAAATATTTAGCTTTTATTAAATAGTTATCTGAATCTTACAACCAAAGTTTGTATAATAATACACAAGATTGGCTGTAGACCATTGTTCATCATTCAGAACACTGTGTAAAAATAACAAAAAACAAAAAGTGAATGCAAAAGTGCATAAATATTTATTTTACGTGTTTGATATGTGTGGCGGGGCGTGGTCTGCAGTGCCGCTGCAGGGGAGGTGGACCCACTGAGGGCATCTGCAATCACACTCTCGGGCGTAGTCTGTGCTCTCTCGGCTGTTTTTTGGGTGTGTGTCGGGCTGTGAGTTGAAAAGCTACAGCTGGCTGGGAGGGTACACCAACCATGTGTGAAAAGTGGTCCATAACGTACTGGTTCAAAGTGTGTTCGTGCAAACATTGTCGGGGTCTGCCGTGGTACAGAGGGACTTCTGCTTATGAACCTGTGTGCACAGCGTCTGCAAATCGGGGCTGTACAAAGTGACCTCATCTTTACCCAAAACTGTAAGCTGTCATCTGTGAGGCGCGAGCGGTGTTTGTTTTTACCATAATTCATGGTGGAGAATGGCTGCTCTTCTGAGTTTTGCTGTCTGTAGCCGTATGAATGGAAACTACACAGATTAGTAGCGGCATAGGCACACATAAAATTTCTTCTGAAATTTTCGCTTTCTAGTTATTATGTGTGCCTATGACAAGAGGCACACATATTACTATTCGTCGGATTTATTATTATTATTATTATTCTTCAGTTTCCGCCTGAAATTTTGCAGCGAAACTCGCCCCGCAGTTTTGAGACAAGCTTCATATATGTTACCTCATTTTGTGCGGCTGGATCAGGAATGGTGTGCTATGACTTTTGGTGTTTATAACTATTATAGTTTTTTAAATATTAATATTTTAGTGAAAATTTTCCCGCGCTTCTCTGCCAAACAGTTTTGAAAATAGGGTTACATATGTTAGATCATTTTGTGCGGCTGGAGCTGGACTAGTATGGTATACACTTTTGGTGTTTATGACTTTTATAGTTTTTGAAATATTTAGATTTTAGTGCAAATTTGGGCCAATTTCCATAGAAACAGACTTTATTTGTGGTGGGTTGGCTCTCTCTAGTGGTATACCGGGAGTAGTACGGCTGAAAATCTGTATGCTTGTTACAAAACTCCATATCCCATAATTCATAGCACCCCTCTGCCGAGTTAAACAATGGCGGACACCACTTCGTTTTATATGTCTTTTATTCGTGTTTCTAGGTCACAAAATACACTTTTAAGATATTTTCAGGCGAGAATGTAGGTGTGTAAACTTCAAATATCTGCTCGTTTTATCAAGACATCCCATATTAGCGACAATTCTCTTAA
The DNA here is from genome assembly GCF_001858045.2 of Oreochromis niloticus. Lineage (NCBI taxonomy): Eukaryota > Metazoa > Chordata > Actinopteri > Cichliformes > Cichlidae > Oreochromis > Oreochromis niloticus. The sequence continues at coordinate 35,239,136 of NC_031976.2, forward strand.
GTGTTGCTGATAGCCGGCTAGCTAGCTAGCGCCGCTAGCTTAGCTAGCTAGCGCCCCTTCGTGAAAAACCACCCAGGCTTGGCTGATAGTGAGGTGGCTAAAATGTGTTTAATCGCCTGATCGCTCGGCAAGGGTCTGTGTCTTAGCTGGACTTATTTTTCGTTTATATGGGCCGATGATGCTGGTCGATGTGGAAAAATAACTGAGTTGTTTGGTGGTGGAGCTACAACAGAGGGCAGCTATCCACCGGTGTGTGACAGAAAGGACATGCGCGAACGAGACATACAAGGCGGTGAGGCTACCGCCGATCGTCCGGTGTTTGCTAACGCGGAGGTCAATCGTGGATCAGGGAAAGCGAAGGCAGGAGCGTGAGGTGAACTGAATTTCAGGTAAGAAGTTATGACCTGCACTCTATTTGGGTCAGATATAAACCGAGTTTAGGTGTAGTTTATTTAGCAACAGTTCTCTTACGTGTTGCTGATAGCCGGCTGGCTAGCTAGCTAGCGCCGCTAGCTTAGCTAGCTAGCGCGGCTAGCGACCCTTCGTGAAAAATCACCCAGGCTTGGCTGATAGTGAGGTGGCTAAAATTTGTTTAATCGCCCGATCACTCGGCAAGGGTCTGTGTCTTAGCTGGACTTATTTTTCGTTTATATGGGCCGATGATGCTGGTCGATGTGGAAAAATAACTGAGTTGTTTGGTGGTGGAGCTACAACAGAGGGCAGCTATCCACCGGTGTGTGACAGAAAGGACATGCCGCGAACGAGACATACAAGGCGGTGAGGCTACCGCCGATCGTCCGGTGTTTGCTAACGCGGAGGTCAATCGTGGATCAGGGAAAGCAAAGGCAGGAGCGTGAGGTGAACTGAATTTCAGGTAAGAAGTTATGACCTGCACTCTATTTGGGTCAGATATAAACCGAGTTTAGGTGTAGTTTATTTAGCAACAGTTCTCTTACGTGTTGCTGATAGCCGGCTGGCTAGCTAGCTAGCGCCGCTAGCTTAGCTAGCTAGCGCGGCTAGCGACCCTTCGTGAAAAACCACCCAGGCTTGGCTGATAGTGAGGTGGCTAAAATTTGTTTAATCGCCCGATCGCTCGGCAAGGGTCTGTGTCTTAGCTGGACTTATTTTTCGTTTATATGGGCCGATGATGCTGGTCGATGTGGAAAAAATAACTGAGTTGTTTGGTGGTGGAGCTACAACAGAGGGCAGCTATCCACCGGTGTGTGACAGAAAGGACATGCCGCGAACGAGACATACAAGGCGGTGAGGGTACCGCCGATCGACCGGTGTTTGCTAACGCGGAGGTCAATCGTGGATCAGGGAAAGCGAAGGCAGGAGCGTGAGGTGAACTGAATTTCAGGTAAGAAGTTATGACCTGCACTCTATTTGGGTCAGATATAAACCGAGTTTAGGTGTAGTTTATTTTCGTTGTGCTGACTTTTTCAATCACTTACAATAACTCGTACTGCGTGCTAGCTAGCACTACGGAGTTTGTATACAGCTGTGTGCGCGCTAAGTTACCGATGTTACCGATGTTGAACTTTATGACAGCCTCCCTGTCATTCTCTCGCCTGTTGAAACTTCAGTCATGAAACTGATCAATGATCGGCTTTTCTCTCTTGTTTGTTTATCGCGCTAAACAACAGCAGCACGTTTAAGCTTGATCAGCTGTTGTTAGAATTCTTTTGATTTTAATTTCTAGTATCAGCTGATGTTTGCTGGAGCATGAAGATGAAATCAGGAGATGTCCTTACTGAATCATCAGAGCTGAACTGGTGATGGAGAAACAGGTTTACCCTTAGGTGACATGAATGAGTTGAAGGGAATTATGAACTGTTTCTGACAGACAAATATACACCAAGCTCCTTTTTTTGTGTAGCTGACAGCTGGTAACTGTGCAGGGGCGGATCTAGCAAAGCTTTTGCCAGGGGGCCAGGTAGGGCATTAACAGAGAAAGGTGGACATAAAGATATACTTTTCTTTCTTACTCTCATATAAAATATTTAGCTTTTATTAAATAGTTATCTGAATCTTACAACCAAAGTTTGTATAATAATACACAAGATTGGCTGTAGACCATTGTTCATCATTCAGAACACTGTGTAAAAATAACAAAAAACAAAAAGTGAATGCAAAAGTGCATAAATATTTATTTTACGTGTTTGATGTGTGTGGCGGGGCGTGGTCTGCAGTGCCGCTGCAGGGGAGGTGGACCCACCTGAGCGGCACCTGCAATCACGCCTCTCAGGCATAGTCTGTGCTCTCTCGGCTGTTTTTGGGTGTGTGTCGGGCTGTGAGTTGAAAAGCTACAGCCGGCTGTTTGGGTACACCAACCATGTGTGAAAAGTGGTCCATAACGTAATGCTTCAAAGCGTGTTCATGCAAACATTGTCGGATCTGCCGTGGTACAATGGGACTTCTGCTCATGAACCTGTGTGCACAGCGTCTGCAAATCGGGGCTGTACAAAGTCACTTCATCTTTACCCAAAACTGTAAGCTGTCATCTGTGAGGCGCGAGCGGTGTTTGTTTTTATCATAATTCATGGTGGAGAATGGCTGCTCTGCTGAGTTTTGCTCTCTGTAGCTTTATGAATGGCAAACTACACTGATTACCAGCGGCATAGGCACACATAAAATTTCTTCTGAAATTTTCCCTTTCTAGTTATTATTATTATTCTCCAGTTTCCGCCTGAAATTTTGCAGCGAATCTCGCCTCGCAGTTTTGAGACAAGCTTCATATATGTTACCTCATTTTGTGCGGCCGGATCTGGAATGGTGTGCTATGACTTTTGGTGTTTATGAATTTTATAGTTTTTTAAATATTAATATTTTAGTGAAAATTTCCCGCGCTCCTCTGCCAAACAGTTTTGACATTAGGGTTACATATGTTAGATCATTTTGTGCGGCTGGAGCTGGACTATTATGTTATGACTTTTGGTGTTTATAACTTTTATAGTTTTTTAAATATTAATATTTTAGTGCAAATTTAGGCCAATTCATCTTTTGGCGCCAAATAAACAGACTTCATTTGTGGTGTCTTGGCTCTCTCTAGTGGTATGCCGGGAGTGGTACAGCCTGTGTACCCTTATTTGGATTACCGTAATGATGACAATTTCAACGGTGCGCACAGCGTCGCTGCTTTCAGGAGCCCTTGGAATTTTTAAGGTTGCGCAAATCATTCAAAAGTTACGGTAATGCTTGGTGGAAAACTCAATATCCCACAATTCATAGCACGCCTCTACAGAGTGAACAATGGCGGCCACCACTTCGTTTTATATGTCTTTTATTCGTGTTTCTAGGTCACAAAATAAGCTTTTAAGATATTTTCAGGCGAGAATGTAGGTGTGTAAACTTCAAATATCTGCTTGTTTTATCAAGACATCCCATATTTAGCGACAGTGCTCTGACTACGTCGGTCCTGCCTGACAGCTAGCCGGCTACCTAGCTGGCTACCTAGCTAGCTGCCGCGCTTGGCTGCAAATGGATAGCGAGGGGACTCTCTCTGTCGTTTCACCTCCCTGGTCTCTCGCAAATGCTCGCATAGAATCGCAGTTACAGCTGGATGTGGAAAAAATAACTGAGTTGTTTGGTGGTGGAGCTACAACAGAGGGCAGCTACCCACCGGTGTGTGACAGAAAGGACATGCCGCCAACGAGACATATGAGGCCGGGCAGGCGATTGCTAACGCGGTGGTCAATCATGGATCAGGGAAAGCGAAGGCAGGAGCGTGAGGTGAACTGAATTTCAGGTAAGAAGTTATGAACTGCACTCTATTTGGGTCAGATATAAACCGAGTTTAGGTGTAGTTTATTTAGCAGCAGTTCTCTTATGTGTTGCTGATAGCCGGCTAGCTAGCTAGCGCCGCTAGCATAGTTAGCTCGCGCCGCTAGCAACCCTTCGTGAAAAAGCACCCAGGCTTGGCTTATATTGAGGCGGGTGAAACTCGTGTCAGCACCCGGTCGCTCTCTATTTGGGTCAGATATAAACCGAGTTTAGGTGTAGTTTATTTAGCAGCAGTTCTCTTATGTGTTGCTGATAGCCGGCTAGCTAGCTAGCGCCGCTAGCATAGTTAGCTCGCGCCGCTAGCAACCCTTCGTGAAAAAGCACCCAGGCTTGGCTTATATTGAGGCGGGTGAAACTCGTGTCAGCACCCGGTCGCTCTCTATTTGGGTCAGATATAAACCGAGTTTAGGTGTAATTTATTTTCGTTGACCTTTTACAATCGTAATGCCACGGGAGTTTATATACAGCTGTGTGCGTACTAAGTTACTGACGTTGGACTTTATTTTATTCATTAGGGTTAGTTCATAGAGTTGCCGTGCCGTACAAACGGAATCGTCCCACATTCAGAGAAAACATTATGATTTATTCTGTCGTTACGAAGCCTCCCCTGTCATTCTCTCGCGTGTTGAAACGTCAATCATGAAACTGATCAATGATCGGCTGTTCGCTCTTATTTATCGCGCTAAACAACAGCAGCACGTTTAAGCTTGATCAGCTGTTGTTAGAATTCTTTTGATTTTAATTTCTAGTATCAGCTGATGTTTGCTGGAGCATGAAGATGAAATCAGGAGATGTCCTTACTGAATCATCAGAGCTGAACTGGTGATGGAGAAACAGGTTTACACTTTAGGTGACATGAATGAGTTGAAGGGAAGTTATGAGTTGTTTCTGAGAGACAAAGACCAAGCTCCTTTTTTGTGTAGCTGACAGCTGGTAACTGTGCAGGGGCGGATCTAGCAAAGCTTTTAGGGGGGGGGGAGCTAGGGCATTAACAGAGAAAGGTGGACACAAAGATATACTTTTCTTTCTTACTCTCATATAAAATATTTAGCTTTTATTAAATAGTTATCTGAATCTCACAACCAAAGTTTGTATAATAATACACAGGATTGGCTGTAGACCATTGTTCATAATTCAGAACACTGTGTAAAAATAACAAAAACAAAAAGTGAATGCATGTGTGAAAAGTGGTCTATAATGTAATGCTTCAAAGTGTGTTCATGCAAACATTGTCGGGTCTGCCGTGGTACAATGGGACTTCTGCTCATGAACCTGTGTGCACAGCGTCTGCAAATCGGCGCTGTACAAAGTAACTTCATCTTTACACAAAACTGTAAGCTGTCATCTGTGAAGCGTGAGCGGTGTTTGTTTTTACCATAGTTCATGGTGGAGAATGGCTGCTCTTCTGAGTTTTGCTCTCTGTAGCCGTATGAATGGCAAACTACAGTGATTAGCAGCGGCATAGGCACACATAAAATTTCTTCTGAAATTTTCGCTTTCTAGTTATGTGTGCCTATGCAAGAGGCACACATATTACTATTCGTCGGATTTATTATTATTATTATTCTCCAGTTTCCGCCTGAAATTTTGCAGCGAATCTCGCCTCGCAGTTTTGAGACAAGCTTCATATATGTTACCTCATTTTGTGCGGCCGGATCTGGAATGGTGTGCTATGACTTTTGGTCTTTATGAATTTTATAGTTTTTTAAATATTAATATTTTAGTGAAAATTTTCCCGCGCTCCTCTGCCAAACAGTTTTGACATTAGGGTTACATATGTTAGATCATTTTGTGCGGCTGGAGCTGGACTATTACGTTATGACTTTTGGTGTTTATAACTTTATAGTTTTTTAAATATTAATATTTTAGTGCAAATTTAGGCCAATTCATCTTTTGGCGCCAAATAAACAGACTTCATTTGTGGTGTCTTGGCTCTCTCTAGTGGTATACCGGGAGTAGTACAGCCGAAAAGATTTATCCTTGTGTTGAAAACTCCATATCCCACAATTCATAGCACGCCTCTACAGAGTGAACAATGGCGGCCACCACTTCGTTTTATATGTCTTTTATTCATGTTTCTAGGTCACAAAATAAGCTTTTAAGATATTTTCAGGCGAGAATGTAGGTGTGTAAACTTCAAATATCTGCTTGTTTTATCAAGACATCCCATATTTAGCGACAGTGCTCTGACGACCTCGGTCCTGCCTGACAGCTAGCCGGCTACCTAGCTAGCTGCCGCACTTGGCTGCAAATGGATAGCGAGGGGACTCTCTCTGTCGTTTCACCTCCCCGGTCTCTCGCAAATGCTCGCATAGAATCGGAGTTACAGCTGGATGTGGAAAAAATAACTGAGTTGTTTGGTGGTGCTATAATGCGGAGCTACAACAGTGGGCAGCTATCCACCGGTGTATGACAGAAAGGACATGCCGCGACCGCCGATCGACCGGTGTTTGCTAACGCGGAGGTCAATCGTGGATCAGGGAAAGCGAAGGCAGGAGCGTGAGGTGAACTGAATTTCAGGTAAGAAGTTATGACCTGCACTCTATTTGGGTCAGATATAAACCGAGTTTAGGTGTAGTTTATTTAGCAGCAGTTCTCTTATGTGTTGCTGATAGCTGGCTAGCTAGCTAGCGCCGCTAGCATAGTTAGCTCGCGCCGCTAGCGACCCTTCGTGAAAAAGCACCCAGGCTTGGCTTATATTGAGGCGGGTGAAACTCGTGTCAGCACCCGGTCGCTCGCCGACAGTATGTGTTTTAGCTGGATTTATTTTTCGTTTATATGGGCCGATTATGCTGGAAACCGAAGGCAGGAGCGTGAGGTGAACTGAATTTCAGGTAAGGAGTTATGAACTGCACTCTATTTGGGTCAGATATAAACCGAGTTTAGGTGTAATTTATTTTCGTTGACCTTTTACAATCGTAATGCCAGGGAGTTTATATACAGCTGTGTGCGCACTAAGTTACTGACGTTGGACTTTATTTTATTCATTAGGGTTAGTTCATAGAGTTGCCGTGCCGTACAAACGGAATCGTCCCACATTCAGAGAAAACATTATGATTTATTCTGTCGTTATGAAGCCTCCCCTGTCATTCTCTCCCGTGTTGAAACGTCAATCATGAAACTGATCAATGATCGGCTGTTCGCTCTTATTTATCGCGCTAAACAACAGCAGCACGTTTAAGCTTGATCAGCTGTTGTTAGAATTCTTTTGATTTTAATTTCTAGTATCAGCTGATGTTTGCTGGAGCATGAAGATGAAATCAGGAGATGTCCTTACTGAATCATCAGAGCTGAACTGGTGATGGAGAAACAGGTTTACACTTTAGGTGACATGAATGAGTTGAAGGGAAGTTATGAGTTGTTTCTGAGAGACAAAGACCAAGCTCCTTTTTTGTGTAGCTGACAGCTGGTAACTGTGCAGGGGCGGATCTAGCAAAGCTTTTAGGGGGGGGGGAGCTAGGGCATTAACAGAGAAAGGTGGACACAAAGATATACTTTTCTTTCTTACTCTCATATAAAATATTTAGCTTTTATTAAATAGTTATCTGAATCTCACAACCAAAGTTTGTATAATAATACACAGGATTGGCTGTAGACCATTGTTCATAATTCAGAACACTGTGTAAAAATAACAAAAAACAAAAAGTGAATACATGTGTGAAAAGTGGTCTATAATGTAATGCTTCAAAGTGTGTTCATGCAAACATTGTCGGGTCTGCCGTGGTACAATGGGACTTCTGCTCATGAACCTGTGTGCACAGCGTCTGCAAATCGGCGCTGTACAAAGTAACTTCATCTTTACACAAAACTGTAAGCTGTCATCTGTGAAGCGTGAGCGGTGTTTGTTTTTACCATAGTTCATGGTGGAGAATGGCTGCTCTTCTGAGTTTTGCTCTCTGTAGCCATATGAATGGCAAACTACAGTGATTAGCAGCGGCATAGGCACACATAAAATTTCTTCTGAAATTTTCGCTTTCTAGTTATTATTATTATTCTCCAGTTTCCGCCTGAAATTTTGCAGCGAATCTCGCCCCGCAGTTTTGAGACAAGCTTCATATATGTTACCTCATTTTGTGCGGCCGGATCTGGAATGGTGTGCTATGACTTTTGGTCTTTATGAATTTTATAGTTTTTTAAATATTAATATTTTAGTGAAAATTTTCCCGCGCTCCTCTGCCGAACAGTTTTGACATTAGGGTTACATATGTTAGATCATTTTGTGCGGCTGGAGCTGGACTATTATGTCATGACTTTTGGTGTTCATAACTTTTATAGTTTTTTAAATATTAATATTTTAGTGCAAATTTAGGCCAATTCATCTTTTGGCGCCAAATAAACAGACTTCATTTGTGGTGTGTTGGCGCCATCTTTTGGTCCCATTGAAACAAATTTCAAACTTCATTTGTGGTGTGTTGGTTCTCTCTAGTGGTATGCCGGGAGTGGTACAGCCTGTCTACCCTTATTTGGATACCGTAATGATGACAATATCAATGGCGCGCACAGCCTCGCTGCTTTCAGGAACCATTGGAGATTTTGAGGTTGCGTGAACCATTGAATAGTTACGGTAAACACAATGGCTTCTATGCTTGGTGGAAAACGCCATATCCCACAATTCATAGCACACCTCTGCCGAGTTAAACAATGGCGGCCACCACTTCGTTTTATATGTCTTTTATTAGTGTTTCTAGGTCACAAAATAAACTTTTAAGATATTTTCAGGCGAGAATGTAGGTGTGTAAACTTCAAATATCTGCTTGTTTTATCAAGACATCCCATATTTAGCGACAGTGCTCTGACTACGTCGGTCCTGCCTGACAGCTAGCCGGCTATCTAGCTAGCTGCCGCACTTGGCTGCAAATGGATAGCGAGGGGACTCTCTGTCGTTTCACCTCCCTGGTCTCTCGCAAATGCTCGCATAGAATCGGAGTTACAGCTGGATGTGGAAAAAATAACTGAGTTGTTTGGTGGTGCTATAACGCGGAGCTACAACACTGGGCAGCTATCCACCGGTGTATGACAGAAAGGACATGCCGCGAATGAGACATACGAGGCAGGCGACCGGTGTCTGCTAACGCGGAGGTCAATCGTGGATCAGGGAAAGCGAAGGCAGGAGCGTGAGGTGAACTGAATTTCAGGTAAGAAGTTATGACCTGCACTCTATTTGGGTCAGATATAAACCGAGTTTAGGTGTAGTTTATTTAGCAGCAGTTCTCTTATGTGTTGCTGATAGCCGGCTAGCTAGCTAGCTAGCGCCACTAGCATAGTTAGCTCGCGCCGCTAGCGACCCTTCGTGAAAAAGCACCCAGGCTTGGCTTATATTGAGGCGGGTGAAACTCGTGTCAGCACCCGGTCGCTCGCCGACAGTATGTGTTTTAGCTGGACTTATTTTTGTTTATATGGGCAGATGATGCTGGAAACCGAAGGCAGGAGCGTGAGGTGAACTGAATTTCAGGTAAGAAGTTATGAACTGCACTCTATTTGGGTCAGATATAAACCGAGTTTAGGTGTAATTTATTTTCGTTGACCTTTTACAATCGTACTGCCACGGGAGTTTATATACAGCTGTGTGCGCACTAAGTTACTGACGTTGGACTTTATTTTATTCATTAGGGTTAGTTCATAGAGTTGCCGTGCCGTACAAACGGAATCATCCCACATTCAGAGAAAACATTATGATTTATTCTGTCGTTACGAAGCCTCCCCTGTCATTCTCTCGCGTGTTGAAACGTCAATCATGAAACTGATCAATGATCGGCTGTTCGCTCTTATTTATCGCGCTAAACAACAGCAGCACGTTTAAGCTTGATCAGCTGTTGTTAGAATTCTTTTGATTTTAATTTCTAGTATCAGCTGATGTTTGCTGGAGCATGAAGATGAAATCAGGAGATGTCCTTACTGAATCATCAGAGCTGAACTGGTGATGGAGAAACAGGTTTACACTTTAGGTGACATGAATGAGTTGAAGGGAAGTTATGAGTTGTTTCTGAGAGACAAAGACCAAGCTCCTTTTTTGTGTAGCTGACAGCTGGTAACTGTGCAGGGGCGGATCTAGCAAAGCTTTTACCGGGGGGCAGCTAGGGCATTAACAGAGAAAGGTGGACACAAAGATATACTTTTCTTTCTTACTCTCATATAAAATATTTAGCTTTTATTAAATAGTTATCTGAATCTCACAACCAAAGTTTGTATAATAATACACAGGATTGGCTGTAGACCATTGTTCATAATTCAGAACACTGTGTAAAAATAACAAAAAACAAAAAGTGAATGCATGTGTGAAAAGTGGTCTATAATGTAATGCTTCAAAGTGTGTTCATGCAAACATTGTCGGGTCTGCCGTGGTACAATGGGACTTCTGCTCATGAACCTGTGTGCACAGCGTCTGCAAATCGGCGCTGTACAAAGTAACTTCATCTTTAAACAAAACTGTAAGCTGTCATCTGTGAAGCGTGAGCGGTGTTTGTTTTTACCATAGTTCATGGTGGAGAATGGCTGCTCTTCTGAGTTTTGCTCTCTGTAGCCGTATGAATGGCAAACTACAGTGATTAGCAGCGGCATAGGCACACATAAAATTTCTTCTGAAATTTTCGCTTTCTAGTTGTAATAATTCTCCATTTCTAGTGCATTTACCTTTCTATACAGCAGTAATACTGTTCTAGATTCAAGACATTTACCTACTGCTTATAAGACAAAAAAATGAAAACTATAGATTTGCAGAGCAGCAACTTTATTGGTAAAGCCTCATAAACAGAGAGGACTGCATTAAAGAAGCCATTTTGCAGTGACTTTTTGTTCTGCCCAATCTGGCCCTTAATACACTGGTAAAATCTGTGCATTGCACAGGCACAATTCAAAGCACAGACAAACACACTGCTAGGCATACTAAAACTGCTCAACCTGTAACATTTGTTATTAATACAAAGTGTTTTTATCATTTAAATTAAAGGTCCTGGGCTATATTAACATGGACATTTGACAACATTCTTCAAACAATTCCATTGTAAAATTATCATTAAGGATGCATGGAGCCTATCTGCTGAATACACTGTAGCCTAAACTCAACATTAAAACAAAAAAAAAACCCCCAAAACCTTTAAAATCAACTAAAAGCTAGGCAGTCTGCACTGCACAAACCAAACATAAAATGTCGGCATGTTCGCCAATATTATCGTGCACCCTTAATTATAAAACTGGGCTAACCTGGCCAATTTCCAAACAAAAATCAATCGCAACCAACATGGATTGTAGTAGCCTTGGAAGGAGAGAAGAAGTGCTTTCCTATAGTCCACATCTTAACCACACTGGCTCTACTGGCCAATAAAAGCATTCCACTCAGGCATGCTCTTCTTGTAAGATGATGTGAGATCTCACTCATGGATTTTATCCAAGAGAACCTCTGTCTGTATGACGGAAAGCAGAGAGGCTACACACTTTGGGTATGTAAGGTGTAGGGTATAATAGTAGGCCATAAGGTATAAAGCACCCTCCGTAACCTTGTCTTTTGGAAACATGGTTATTGGCACATCTCCTACCGCTAGGATGCAGTTGGACGGACTCACGATCAGGACTCGGCAGGAGAGAGGACGTTTCATCAAATAGGTATTAGTGTCTTCTTGGTCCTTTAACACAGACATACTTTTGTAAGGATTATGCACTTTTGTTTCAACACAAAACTAAAGTTAAATTACAACAAAAGTTGAAGTTGTGAGAAACTACATCTGAATTTGTTACTTTTAATTATTCTCAATGCAATTACTGTTCACATATGTCTAGTCTTCCTGAAAAACAGAAAACCAAGGCTACATTTAATTGGTTATCATTGAGGTGATAAAATCTGCTACCACATAATACATCCATGTTTGTATTTACTGGCCAAAAACAAAAAGCTACATTTTGCACAGCTCACCTCAAGGACATGCACCAGAGCCTCAATTGTATCTCGTACCCTCTTTGGAGGGGCAGAGGTGGATGGGAACAATGATGGCAGCACACGTAGGATCTCGAGAGCCTGTTCAGCTGTACAGAAAAAGGAATCATCATCTCATTACCACACTTGAACAAAATGCTCAAGATTAAAACTGATCAAAAAGGTATACAATTGAAAAACAAACAAAAAAAACCCACATTTGGCCAGTGATTGGATAAAAGGTGAACAAGACACTAACATGGCAATTAAACCTGTAGTCCATAGTTTTAACTTGTTAAAGTAACCTAAAACATGCTTAAATGTGACTATCCGACCATGTTCTCTGATTTAAAGTAGGTAATTTGTCATACTTTTTATTTCCCCCAAGTCCCTCCTCCTGCCTCTACAACAAAACAAATCAGTCAAGCGAGCCTAGAGCGTTGACCAATAGGTTTGTGTATTCTCTAGAGGGAGCTGTCAGTCAATGAATATGCACCCCAGCTTGCACAACAATGGAACGACATGCCGAAGTTAGCTTTTAATAAGCCAGAAGGAACACTGTAGAGCAATCAAAACAAGGAGCGAAGTTACCAATCCCTGGACTGCCTTCCACTTCACAAAGAAAATTTAAGCAGTTTAAAAGTCCTTCTTCAAAAACTGCTGTTAGATGTTTACGACAGTTGAGCGGAATTTGCTTTTAAAAGATGGACGCAGCTCCATGATGTACAAGGGCTCAAAACTGATATAAAGTTGGCAAAGTTTCTTTTAGACAGGTAAAAAACAAAAATTATTTTAGGGAACTGTAAACATTTTTTTTTTTTTTTAAAAAAGTGGTGTAGATAATTGCTGTATACTGTGTTTACAGTAGGCTAATATGACTCTAGCTTGAATGCTAACTGGACCTACATTGCATTAATGTCAGTCTGTAAGCTTCATGCTAACTCAGTAGGGGAGGGACAGGAACGAAAAGGGATTTGCCTTGCACTGTATGTTATGTAGGCTCACTGATTAGTGCAGCACTCAACCTTTCACTACATCAGCCTGTTGGTTTTTATTTTTAGCCTTTGAGTCTGCTTTCCCTGCACGTGACTTGTAGGAGGTGTGGCTTTCAGCTCCTTCCAGGAGGAGAGGGGGAGTGGGGGATTAGGCCTTTAAAATTTCAAAATCTCCTCCTCCTGTCCTCAGTGACATCACTTTACGGACTACTGCTTTAACATGCCTTAAGATCCAAACTATACTCTGATCACCAATAACACCAAAACATCATTGCTTACCTTTATCCATTCCCATTGGGGGTTTCAGCATCTTTTTCCATACACCAAAAAACTGCACCTTCTGGCAGAAATCATGCCATCTTTCCTTCAGTTTAGAGCTGGGCGATATAAGATTTTTTCATATCACGATATGTTTTTTTCATTTCAGGCGATAACGATATATATCACGATATAAGCCAAATAACTATATTTGAAATAATCAGCAGCTTGTTTTGATTTAAATATTTATTTCCCATAATAAGTTCAACAGGGTAGATGTACTTAAGGAACATGAGACTTTTTCAGACACAAAGGGCAGCCGCTAAAGCGTTTAAGTTTCAAAATAGAACAAAACAGACTAAATTGTCAATTCCACTTAGAAACAAAATATTAATTCTAAAAAAATAAATCTTAGTTTGTTTTACAGAAGAACAGACAAAATTGACTAACTTTTGTCAATATCAAATAAACTGAGAACTAAAAGGAAATTCTCAATCTCTCCTTGTTGTATAGCTTAGCTTTTCAAACAGTTTTAACAGTTACTTTAGTCTGACAAAAACCGAATGATGAATTAGCGCTTTCAGTCAGAGATTGAGCATGCACCGGTTTATTGTACTTCCAGACTTGCTTTCGGCACAATTTACAGTGCTCGCTACTCTCGTTTTTTGTCAGACTTGAAATAGCTGAAATACCTTCACACTAGAAACTTCTATGGCCTTTCCGTTCGACAATCTCTCCAGCATTGGAACCATCATCTGTTTTCTCTTCGATAACCTTCGGTCACGCTCTCGGTTGATTTTTCTCTAGTCAGCAAACTCATTTCCTCCATTACCCGGGCGGCACGGCGGCTGGCTGCTTCCCAAACAAATACACACGTGCGGCTTGGCACTTGTGCTGTACGTAACAAGTCACGTGACGTGACGCTGCGGCTGTGATTGGTTCGGCTCTGCGCTACTTAATTTGGATTGGCTGTTCTTTTTTTTCTTTTTTAAGAGCGCAAGAGAGATGAGGCCTATCGCAATAGTTTAATTTTTCTATCGAGAAAAAGTTATTTCGCAATACATATCGTTATCGTTCTATCGCCCAGCTCTACTTCAGTTCATTGATGAAGTTGCCATTATCTTTATCCAAAATGCGATGAAGCTCCTCCATCACCTATAAAATATTCAGCATACCAATACAAACATGTCAATGCTTCACTGAGGACCAAGAAGTTGGTATGATAAACATTGTGTTTGGTTTGAATCACGTGCATTCAATAATGACTTACATGTCCAATGTCCTTGAAGCAAGGATATGCTTCTAGAAGCTTTTTGTGTCTGTCCTCCTCGCGAATAGTATTTGAATCAATGAATGCTCTTCTGACTGAAAATTCCAAATCCAGGGGCCTGTTCTTCGTACCTCGCTAAGCAAGTTAGCCGGATTTGAATGTTGACGATTTCGCGTGATCTTGGATCGTTCGGTTCTCCGAAGCTCATCTGGGGCTTGCTGTCATAGCAACAGATCCGTAAGCGTAAGCCTGCTCGGGAGCAGGTTTACTTTATGTAAACAGGATTAGATCGCGGCCTCTCAGGTATGTCCGCTGCAGTTATATGAAAGCAAGAGCGATATTTCGCCACTGTTTTACCATAAATAAATATTATCAATGTAACTAAAGATAATGTATTTGATTCTTTTATTGATTTCATACAGATACATACAGGTCATTTCCGAAAAAAAGGGAAATGTACTATTAATCATTCTATTACATGTAGTAGATCATGTCAGATGTAATTCATATTTTAGAGTAGTAATAGTAAATTACTACGTGCAATCAAGATGAGAGACCACGGCTAAAAAAGCGAAGGTGGATTTGGGAAGTCTGTCGCAGCCATGTCCTGTCCGTTTGTACGCGAGCAAGGAAGGTGCAAGATTGATAAGGAGAGTTTACAGAATTTAGCGTATATTGCGGGATAGACGGGATCCTTTAGCTCGGCGCGACGGTGTGCTCATAGAGAGATATCGATTCTCCCGTGAGGTTATTATTTACTTTCTCTCTCTCTCTCTCTCTCTCTCTCCAAATATATATATATATATATATATATATATATATATATACTTACTGTACTGTATATACTTACTCCCGACTTACTGTGCATGCTTCAGTCACCCCTTGCATGGGAACAGGTAAAAGTGATGGAGTGTTATTCAAACTACACACATAAAAACCCACAATGTCAATAAATGTCACAGTACAAAAAGGGGTGTGACGAGGGGGTGCAGGACCACCACCTGTCTTTATTTGCTCTGCCCTTTTCTTGGTTGCTGTTATAAACAAACAGATTATTCCAGGGTCTCTTGTCATAGACTAAAAGCAATATAAGTGATAAATATTACCATTCTGTAGAATATTCTTATATTTCACTTTTACTTTTTCCCATGTTCTAGTGGGTCCTGTTGTGGCTCTAATGTGAAAGAGGATATGATGTAATATAATATAATGTGGAATGAAATAATATCACATGATATAATGTAATATCATGGATCACTTACGAGTTTAATTTGTCAGCAACTTTCTGCCAGCCCTCTCTCCTTGCTTTTGCAGCCTTTGCAGTGTTCCCCTGCGTTTTAATTAAACTCTGAAACTCCTGATATCCCTCAATCAAGAGTTCTTGGTCTGCTGCCGTGAGATACTGCGCGCGCTCCTTCGACATCTTCGCCGACCAATCACAGGGTTGCCGATCAATGTTTCTACTATCGATGCGTAGCCCCTTTTAAGCCACCCAGTGATCTCAGATTACTTCAGCCAGCTATACTAATCGTCAACAACAGGTGCGTTCGGACAACCGGATTAGCGAGCTCACGGTTAGCGCGATGATTTGATCTTGGATGTGTCATTTGATCTTGGATGTAGTAAGCGAGGTACGAAGAACATCCCCCAGGAGCTTAGAGACTTCCTGGTGGTTTGGGTTTTTTCTTTTAAACAAAGTGTGTAGGGTCTTGTTGTGCTTGGCCAAGGTTGCTGGATGGTAGGTGTCTGGACTGTTGATATCTGCAGGCTTGTATGCTGCAAGACACATAATTACATAACCAATATCTCTCACTTTAAAATAAAAATCTTATGTCATTAAAATGACAGATGTCAGAAATCTGCCATAAAAAATAATATATGTAATATAATGGAGTTAAATCTTTAAAAACATCTCACATTTTTCAGTCTTTTGTTTACACAATGACCTGTACAGGACATTTTTATACATTTTTCCAACCACTACTAAAAATGTCCAACATGAAACACTTTGGTCATAAATTGGATGCATTTCACTTACCCATGTATTCTTGATGCCTTGGTCCTGTAGCATGGGGTAGTACTGCACTATTCTCTTTGCCATTGCTGTAATTTCTGGTTTTGATGGGTATCTATGCAACTAGTCATGGTTTTTCGGATGAGCCGACATCTGAGCTCCTTTGACATTTTGCAGCTGCGCTCTTCACCTCAAAGTATTGTTGGCGGACCTGCTCAAGCTCAGTGTCGGTGTGCAATACATATTCTTGATAGGATAACTTCACAACCTTTTCAGGGCTTGTGCACTTTGCACAAGTTGCATTTAAAGTAGTGGATGTCTGTTGCTTGGGTGACTCATTAATGAAGGAGCTGCTTGAAGATTTTGAGTCATCTTGGCCAGATTCCTGCAAAATAAAAAATGGTAAATGGCCTGTATTTGTATAGCGCTTTACTAGTCCCTAAGGACCCCAATGCGCTTTACACATCCAGTCATCCACCCATTCACGCACACATTCACACACTGGTGATGGCAAGCTACATTGTAGCCACAGCCACCCTGGGGCGCACTGACAGAGGCGAGGCTGCCGGACACTGGCGCCACCGGGCCCTCTGACCACCACCAGTAGACAACGGGTGAAGTGTCTTGCCCAAGGACACAACGACCGAGACTGTCCAAGCCGGGGCTCGAACCGGCAATCTTCCGATTGCAGGGCGAGCTCCCAACTCTTGAGCCACGATCGCCCCAATGAACAACACCAAAATGCAACATTTTTTTTTGGGGGGGGGGGGGATCATCCAACTCTGCCTGCGTTTGGGTTAAACTAGCTGTAATTGGCGGTTTGATAACATTCCACAGCTGAAAAACTTGGTAAACTCTTGGTTTGACAATCAGACTGGTTGTAACTCCGCAAGTGTTTCCTATGACGGACGGTGGTTCCTACGATGTAAGGCAGCTTCAGGAGGACAATATTTTACATTCACAACTAAGTGACCATAGACTGACCATGATGTGACTTGTTTATGAAAGTTTAATAGGTGGTGAGTGACTGAGAAACTGACCTCCAGTACACTCTGACAGGCACTCCAGACTGCTTTTCTCCATAAAAAGTTCTCTGGGCCTGGGAAAAGATCCTGCAAGTCTTCATGAGAAAGGGTGCCCATCATTCCCTCGCTGATGTTTGCAGCTATGAACACATTGGAAGACAAACATAGAAAGATGAAATGATGTCCTACAAATGAAACTGCATGAGAGACGAGACTTTTAAAATTGATACTTCATTAAAATTTTGTTGCCATTGCTAACTAGTTTAGTATAAAAATGTGGATACCTCATTGTTTGCTACTGTTTGTTGTATTGAGCTAATGAGCAACATGCTAAGAGGCAGCCACCAGGAGCTGTGTTGGCGATGACAGCACCCGAGAAGCTGGCTCTCTGTTTTGTCCTAATCAGTCTCTTGCTTCCCCCCCTCTGAGAGAGGACACACAGACAGCTGTCTGTAGCTGCCAGTGCTCGTTTTCTGTTAGCATGTTACACATTAGCTTATGAGAAAAAAAAAAACTGAACTTAAGTAAAAGTAGTGTTACTTCAAAATAAAATGAAGTAGAAGTAAAAAGTATTCTCCTAAAAAAAACAATTATAACTGCTGTGGAAAAACTCCGTTTACAGACAAACATAAGCCGTCATGCTACTTTAGTAGTATTGTTGACCTCATTTTTATATATTGGACACTGAGTTTTTATTCAACTTTAATTATCATTAAGGAACTGAGCTTTTGTGAATGTAGTGGAGTACAGTTACTTCTTCACAAATCTACTCAAGTAAAAGTGAAAAATATAGTGCAGTTAAACTTCTCTGAGAAGTACCTTTTTTCCCAAAAGTTAATCAATTAAATGTTAATTAGTAAATGTTACTGAGCACTAGCCACCTCTAAGGATGAATAAATACATTTGCATAAGTAACACAAATAACTACAAATGTTCCTAAAATGAGGAAATGATCATGTGAAGTAGAAGGTAAAAATTAACTTAAACATCATAGACCACATTATTTATAAAATAATTTAATTTACACACTTTCGTGTTCATACACCTATGCAAAAAAAAAAAAGTCAATTTAATCTGTTTAAAAATAAAACTTGCATACATTACCCCTTAAAAATCGACACCGTGACCTCACCCAGTTCTTCCATGGTGTTAGCTGATTTAGCTTACTAGTTAGCTCTGCTGGCGTTAGCTAGCCTCGTGTAGTCTGTGTTCGGCTGCAATATTACACAATATAAATGCACCGAAACATTTAGGACATTTAAAAGGAGTGTTATATGTAAGAAAAAATGAGCACTGTACAATACATTTTAACTTACTTCCAATGAAACACGGATGCAAAGAACTCTCGGACAGTAGTGGCAAGCACGTGTCTGCGTGAACTGAAGATGTCCACCAGATCATTTACGACAGTCAGACACGAAGTTCGTCCTCAATTTGCCTGACATTTCTTTGGCTTAAAAAATCCTAAAAGGAAGATTGATTCATTGATTGTTTTTAATCAAAACAACTGTCTCTGTGCATTGCAAATTAACGTTAATTATTATAGGTTAATAAAA
The DNA here is from genome assembly GCF_001858045.2 of Oreochromis niloticus. Taxonomy (NCBI): domain Eukaryota; kingdom Metazoa; phylum Chordata; class Actinopteri; order Cichliformes; family Cichlidae; genus Oreochromis; species Oreochromis niloticus. The sequence goes on from NC_031976.2 coordinate 35,257,943, forward strand.
GAGAATTTAGTTTACCCCCACATTTACGACAATTTAGCAGGCGCGTGTAACCATGGTAACGAGTTATTTTACAGCAGTCAGCCTCGCGCTACCGACTTAAACTTGCTAGCTTCCGACGTGATTTGGCGTTGCTTCATATGCTACGTGTTTGTAGCATTGACTTTGATACAACTTTTGAGTCACATTAACACCATGCACAGCCGCAGCCCTGACTTCTGCGTGGTGTGTGGAATTGGTGACTGTCCGAGTGAGTACAAAGTGTATAACTCCTTCTACTGACACGTAAAGCGGGCACGCGCGCATCACCTTCTCGGAGTGGAAGCGGATGAGGAGGAAGGATCAACTCGCCATGGTTTACCTGGGCTGGAGCAGGTGAAAGGACGGCCCCAATCAACCAAACTAACGCCAGTTCTTCAGTAACTGACGAGGGCTCAAGCATCCCTGCACTAACGGTAAGTTATTTTAACACAAGCCGGAGAAACGAGCTGCAGAAGCTGTAACATAATGTTAGCATTTACTGTGCCTGATCCAAGCACGCCCATTAAACGTGTTGTTTTTTTTGACAGAGTCATGTTGTACTTTTATTTTAGCAGTGATGAGTGGCAGACTAGAGGAGAATAAATTTATTTTAGTCTGACCCCAGTCAGAAAACAAGCACAGTGCAAAAGAAAAACTGCAGCAGCTACAATAGAGAAGACAGACTGAGCCATCAGAGGTGTTTCTTCTGCCGTCTCTTAACACCTTTTAACTGATCTTCAGAGAGAAGAAGATGGTCAGAGGCTTAATGTGATGCGTTCCCTCTCTATTTGGGTCACAGCGATCTATTGCAGGCTTTCCCCTACGGAACAGTGTGGTTGCAGTGACACACACAGTCTTTTGGCAGAACATTAAAAGACACAAAACTTTCTTTGTGTGTTTCAGTTCTGTCATTACTTCTGACAAAAGACAAAAACTTGCTGGATTCAGATTAACATTTTGCCTGAAGATTTTTTCCGCATCGGAAGTCTTTTTCATTTTAAGTAATTCTTTCTGCTCATATTTCTAAGCAGAATTGTTTTCTTTACCGGTCCCACCCTTGATGCTATCAAGAAAAGTATCCCCTTTCTGATTTTGATTTCTATTCATCTATCTGTCTATGTCAAACACTGGTTTTGTTAGTAACCTTTAACTTTTCATGTTCCTGGAAAAAGAAAATCCTACTTCCATAAAGGTCATAGTTCTTGATTCTTGTCTACACAAGTTTCCACTCTTATATTTTAAACCCACAGTGCAAACAAACACTTTAGGATAGCTTATGGACCCGTGTTTTGTGGAATTACAGGGATTATTTTACATAACCATCATCTTATCATTGCAGTAATTATTATTTCATCAAAGTGTTTATTGAAGCTGCTGGCATTATGTTATAATTTATATTATAGGGGTTATCATAATCAAATATTAACATGTTTATTACAGGTGCAGTTATAACTACTTTAAAATGATTGAGTTAAATATATGTATCATAACTCATAGGCTGAGTACATGGTTACAGTAAAATAGTAGCTGAGCAAAGGCCTGAATGTATTCAGCTTCTTGTGGTATTTGAGTTTGCTTAGTTACAGGTGACGTAAGGATGTCCAGTCCATGGTGACCTCAAAGGCCTTAGGTCATCACCATATTCGGAAGAGTATGCCACAAGGAGGAACCTCTATGTTGCATTTAATTCTTAAAATACATGAATGTTCTGTACATGCAAATTATGTGCTTGTAAACGCAAGAAGGGGCGTTACAATACCCTGATGTTATAAAAGCAATCTAGAGTGTATTTTGGGCAGAGATGTACAACTGTTTGGCAGTTTACACCTCTCCACGCTGCGTGCATTCATTAAAAATCAATTGTTTGATTGACCTCTTCTGGACCATCATTGTTTTACTCTCATCCTCAATTTCGAACCCGTAACATTTGGTGCATTGGCCGAGGGTTGAGGGAGAAAAGTTGGAGGTTGAGACTGAGAGGGTCCAAGGTGCTCAAACAGGCAGACACGAGTCAGTGGTCGAAGTGAGTGGACATAAGCCGGCTTATTCAAAGGTAAGGCACTACCTGTTGAATTATTTCCAAACAGTGCTGAATTGGTTCTGACAAAATTGAAAGTCTACTCACTGAAAATTACTGGTAAAGGTCTGTTTTGATTTTGGTGAAAATCTCATGAGAAGTTGAAGTTGAAGTAATGATAAGTTATAAGTAAAAGTGAGTTAGAGTCTCACTAAAGGTACCGGGTTAAAGTCCCAAAGGAATAAGAATAAAGAGGATTTAGAATAAAGAGGATTTAGAATAAAGAGAATTTAGAATAATAGGTAATTGGTGAAGTTTGTGACATTAAAGTCTCAATTGAATATAAAGCCGGGCTTGGACACCGATATGGTGGGTTTGTGATTTTTGGGGTGTCTTCAAAATAATTAAATTGTATAGAACGAGACTCTGGGAGTCTAACAAGTGCATTTGTCGGAAGGTGACGCTTCCAATTTGTCGGTGACGATCGACAGCTGCCTCGGGGAGGGATAGTTCACTTGGCAAGTGTGGAGAACTACGACACTCCAAAATAGCCACTGACTGGGTCAGTTTACCGTCCGGGACGGTGGTTTGCACTTTTTTGGTCAGTAGAAACCGGGTTTCGGGCGTGTAACTTTTAACTTAAAACTTCGGGGAAGCCTGGGATGTGAAATGTCCCCAAAACAGAGCTTTTCGGCAGGGGTTGAGTTGGTTGACGCTTTTAAATTGTGTAGGGTCTTAGATATGTGACCACGGCCCGGGGCCGAGACTGGTTAAATTGATGACAAAAAACTCAGGGAGTTTATCGGTCGGACCGTTAATTTAAAAATTGTCTAAATTGTGTAGGTTTTGAAATGAGAGGCCTAAAATCTGTGCAGTTGTAATCATAGGACGCCTGTGTAAATAGATTAAGAGACTTGTCTGAGTCTGAGAGTCAGGCTGGTATTATTTTTAGATTGTGTGTGTGTGTGAGAATGCAAATAAGGCAGCTGAGAGGTCCATAGAGTATGAGGAAGTTAATAGGGACTGCTAGACATTGCTGATGCATGTACTTAAGACGCTGGTTTTGTTTATTACAATATGTAAGTAAAGTTTTATTTCTTGCCATGACTGTATGACTTTTTGAGGGGTTTTGAGATAGGATACATAAACTGTTGATACTTAAGACCGTTATCTGGGTTCTAAGAACTGAAATTGAATTTGAGATAATTTAATTAAAAAAGATGTCTGTAAGCGATGTGTGTTTTGGGGTGTCGAAGTAAGATGTTTTAGGATTTTTAGATGGGTTTTGTTTCAGTTTGAGATGATATATACAGTTACATTTTCTGTGTGTGTGTTGTTGAGTGACAACATGCGCAGTTTAAATTGGGCGCTGTTCCTTCCTCTTTTAGTTTCAAAACACAAAGGCTGTTAGATTAAAAATTACTTTGTGAGGAACGGTTTGACTTTTGACTAGGGAAATAATATGCTTACTTTTGGGTCTATGAAGATATTTGACCTTCAGTGATGTTATGAGAGGTTTCAGTTTTCTTTTTCTTTTTTCTTTTGACTTGCTCTTTCTGATCATGGAAGGCATGTCCAAGATACTCGTATAAAAGCGTATTTCGAGTGATTTTAATTGTGTGAATGCTGTCAGTATTTGATTTGAGTGACTGTGTGATTTGTCTGAGTAAGTGAAAAGGGGGAGTTTGAAAGAAAAGGCAGTGTGTGAGACGATTACTGAATGACTAAAGAGGTTAGAACCTGTAAACGTGTGTAAAAACAAAGGAGTTAGATTAGTTTGAAGAACAGGAAATATGGCTCTGTGTACCGGGGCTGCAGCGACAGGAAATAGTGAACAGGAACTTTGCATGCCCATATATGGGAACTGAGTGTGTACAGAAAGAACACAGAGAGACAGACGAGGCCCATGGAGCAAATGAAGCCTTTAAGAAAAATGAATATATTACTAATTGTATGCTTTAGTGTGTCAATACAGGTGGACTCTCTCAACATTGCAACCTTGAGTTCAGCAGCAGAAAAGTAGATTAAAAGAATTGGGAGAATAAGCCAGTTTTTGGCTCGAAATTGTGCGGCTGGATCTCTCACTTTGTCCCTGAAGCGGAGAAGAAGTTCAAAGGACAGTCAATCGCCTGATGAAGACCGATAGAACATCGTGGACGTGAAGAAGTAACGGAAGCTAAAAGACAGTGCAGGCGAAAGCAGTAACACTGACAACGACTGATGAGTCCAGCAGCATGGAAGAAAGCACGTGATGCAACATGCATGCTGGTGAAGAACAGCGTGATATGTCTGCTTGAAGGCACTGACTGTCATATTTGCCAAGCTTGGAGCAATCTTGGAAGAAAAGATAGAAAAGATGAATGGAGAAGAAAACAGAGCAAATGAAAATAAGACTGAAGGAAGAGGAAATACTGAAAGATCAAAACAGAGGAGAAACAGACTGTGTTTGCTGGGGCTCTGAAGCCCGAACAGGACACTGTGAATGAAAAAGGACCAGTGAGAGATGAAGCTGGACGAGTTTGACTGCGAGAAGATAGGAGATGATTGGATTGAAATTGAACCCTGAACTCGGGATAGTTTAGGGATGTCCACCATATCACAACAAAGAGGTAAACAATACAAAGGTAAAGATAATCAAAATAACTGACAATTATATTAATGAATAGAAAACACACATATACCAATTGTTACATGTGAGATTATTTTTGAAACGAATCAGAAGTGAGATAGTTTGAATCTAGAGCTCAGTGAAAAGATGCATAAATTAAATATGAATACATGAAAATGCAATGAATATATAAGGATGCAATGAAGAAAACAGCTTACACTGCATTTACATGACCACATAACGCAAGGAAGAACACGCTTACATACATGGCATAATTGGTATTTTTGACTAGAAAAAGAGAAGTGGGTCGTTTAGGCGTCCGTGATAATAATGAAAATGTTTTAGTTTGTTATTTTTAGGGGCAAGCAGACCTGGACCAATTCTCCAGATCCAGGAGTCGGATGAAACTACAGGTTAACATGAATGGATATTGTTACGGGTTCGAAATTGAGGATGAGAGTAAAACAATGATAGTCCAGAAAAGGCCGTTCAAACAATTGATTTTAATGAATGCACGCAGCGTGGAGAGGTGCAAACTGCAAAGCAGTTGTACATCTCTACCCAAAATACACTCTAGATTGCTTTTATAACATCAGGGTATTGTAACGCCCCTTCTTGCGTTTACAAGCACATAATTTGCATGTACAGAACATTCATGTATTTTAAGAATTAACTGCAACATAGAGGTTCCTCCTTGTGGCATACTCTTAAGAATATGGTGATGATCTAAGGCCTTTGAGGTCACCATGGGCTGGACATCCTTCCGTCACCTGTAACTAGGCAAACTCAAATGCAACAAGAAGTTGAATACATTCAGGCCTTTGCTCAGCTACTTTTTTACTGTAACAATATACTCAGCATATGAGTTATGATATATATATATATTTAACTCATTCATTTTAAAGTAGTTATACTGCACCTGTAATAAACATGTTAATATTTGATTATGATAACCCCTATAATATAAATTATAACATAATGCCAGCAACTTCAATAAATGCTTGGATGAAATGATAATTAATGCAATGACAAAGATGATGGTTATATAAAATAATCCCTGTAATTCCACAATTCCCCCTTTTGACGTCTCTTCCAGAGACGTCACTACACTATTCCCAGGTCCACTACCTTCGCTCTGACCCTCTCTAGCCGCCCCCTGACTCAGCAAATCAGACAACCTCATGTCCTCTAGATGGTCCAGCAATAAAACACCAGCTCCCACTTGAAAACACTTCATGCTTAAGTGGTCTCTGCTCCTTTTCTGGGTCCCTCTCTAGTGGAAATCTTCTCCTGTAAGGGATAGAAAACAAACAACCTTTCTCTGCTATACCTTACTAACTTACTGTGTTCATCTCAGGTTCCTGTCATTATTCAAAGTTGGTTCCCAATATCATATCAGGCAAAATCACAAACCCTACTGCCACGTCTGCTTTGTTAAGCTCTTCAGTTAGACTCTGTACCGGTTTGCCAATCTGTGTGTACATGCCTCTACACTTTTAATGTCTAAATGCACATCTGGATGTATGTGCACTTGTATGTCTATCTGCATCTATGAGTCAGTGGTTTTTCAGAAAAAAAGGCGTTAAAGTGAAGAATGTTTCCTGACTATCAACTCCTGATACTGGAGGGACTTTCCGGGTTGCCCAACCTCCTAGGTTTGGCCTTTTACACTTTTACTAAAAAAATTTTAACCGAGCCCAAAGAGATTTTTATTTTACTCCTGTGCTTGACAGGTTAAGCGAAGTTGTTTTTTGTTTTGTTTTGAAATTTTTCCCTTCTGTGTGTGTGTGTGTACATAAGTAAGAATATAATAATCAACCTAAGATCCCTGGTTTGCAAATGATTTTCTGCCCCCGCTGCAGGGCAACATCATGTGGTGGTAAGTCTATGTTGGCTAGTTTAATACAGATATGTAACAGTTGCTTGATTGCATGGCCCACTCAGAGTTGCACAGTTTTAATGTATGTGGAGAGTGTTTTCACAGTTTAAACATAGGTTACTCACATTTCTAGCCTGATTGTTTCCCAATAAAAGTGAAATCAAACATTACATTTGATTTTACTTATGTATTTTCCTGTTCTGGGCTCTATCCATTATATTAACTTTATTTAATCTCAATACTCTTTATGTGTGTGAGCAACGCTTTTAGTCTTATTAAACACAACCCAAGTAAAATACACACCATCCCCCTGTCAGCCTGACTCTCCGCTAAAGAGCACACTTCAAAGTTTTCTATCTGGATTTACGCCTCTTTTGGCCTCAAGCATATACATAACATGCAAAGGTTACTGTTAATGCCCGTTAGACAAGTTTCCATTATCTACAACATTTTGTTTCACCCGGTTCACCCTCACACATTTCCTATTCACTTATTGCATATTTATCTTTAACACCTTTTACCTCAGTAGTTGCTAAGCAGAAACAAAGCAACCTGTGGTCCACCTTTACCCTGTAAAATAAACCCCTGTCATGTTTGTGTCTGTAAGCATGTTTTGCATTCATTCATTACACTCCACGCCATTCCTACAAGTTAGGAGCTGTAAAGTTGAAAGCTGCATCAAGTCCAGGCCTTTGGCCTGGCCTATATTTAAATCATGTGTGTTTGTAAGCGCGCATGCAATTCACCTGCTATG